>NC_057806.1:386091954-386092189 GCF_018294505.1 Triticum aestivum | reverse complement strand
CGCGCCAAACGGCGCTCTGTAGGCCATTTCCGAGCCCTCCGCCGCGTCTGGACTCGCCGGCGGTTAAACGCCGGCGCCCGCTGACCCGCTGACCGGCGTGGGTTGACCCACTGCCAGGTTTGACCTCCCCCTCTCTCACTGACCTGCGGGCCCGCCCGGCTAATTAGGCTAGGGTTAATGTTAAACTAAATATTAGTTAGTTATTAGTCGCTGACCCGTGGGCCCAACCCCCCCC
>NC_057806.1:385979512-386091904 GCF_018294505.1 Triticum aestivum | reverse complement strand
CCCCCCCCCTAATCTTTTAATTAAACTGAATAAACCCTGTTAACCCCCTGTCACTGACCAGTGGGCCCCACTGGTCAGGTTTGACCCGGACCAGCCCCTGTTGACTATGCTGAGGTCAGCATGACCTAGTGCTGACGCAATAATTCCTTTCTGGAATTTAGATAATTATTAAATGATTTATAAATTCCAGAAAATTGTAAAAACTTCTAAAAATCATAGAAAATTAACCGTAGCTCCAAATTAAATAAATTATATATGAAAAATTATCAGAAAAATTCAAGGAATCCATCTGTACCATTTTCATGCATGTTAGAACAACTTATCACTACTGTTTAGAGCAAATAAAGTGAATGACATTTGAATAACCACATACGGAGTTTGAATTTGAATCTTGTATTCAAACCAACTTCATTTAATCTGGTTTTAGGTGCATTAGCCCAAAACACATTCATATTGCCATGTCATAGCATGCATCATATTGTGCATTGCATTGATCGTGTCTTTTCTGTGTTAGCCGGTATTTGTCCCCTCTCGATAGACGTGTACCGATGATGTAATCGTTGACACTGATGAAGACTCAATGTTATCTTCAGAAGTGCCAGGCAAGCAAAACCCCCTTGTTCATTCCGATACAATCCTACTCTCTCGCTCCTGCTCTCTTTTACTGCATTAGGACAACACCGATTCATCTGTTACTTGCTGCGGTAGCTGAACCCCTTTATCCTTTGCATGACCTGTCATTGCCACAGTAAATAGATGAAACCCACTAGCATGAGTAGGAGTTGTTTGAGCCCTGATGTGCCTACTCATTCATGTTTGTTTGTCATGCCTGCTATTGCTTAGAGTTGAGTCAGGTCTGATTCATCGGGGATGAATCAGAGGTGTGTGAACATGTCCTACTGTGTGTGAGCTAAGTGTGTGAACACGATTTGGTAAAGGTAGCGGTGAGAGGCCATGTAGGAGTACATGGTGGGTTGTCTCATTGCAGCCGTCCTCAGGAACTGAGTTCTGTGTTTGTGATCCATGATTCAGCTACTACCACGCATTGGGCCCGAAACCAATGGACCCTCTCGGCTTCTTGATCACCCTTGTCCTCTGTCCAGGAGTTGCAAGTAGTTTCTGGTGTTTGTAGTATGCTGGAGGCCGTGGGCAGCGCTGACCGTAGGGGTGGGCTGTGATGCGGTAGGCATGTGGCACGGTGTACCGGGCGCCCGTTTGGTGTCTCGGGAACCCTGTTCACATCGTTTGGGGCTATGAGCGAAACTCCGGCCGGATCTCCTCATGGATGGAACCCGAATAGGCGATAAACCTGGACTAGAGACTTAGGTGATTAGGTAGGTCGTGGCCGACACCCACGTTGGGCTTCCGCTTGAAGGTTGCCGAGTACATGTCGTGTAAACGGCGGTAAGTGGTGAGAGCGTGTGTGAAGAAGTACACCCCTGCAGGGTTAATATGATCTATTCGAATAGCCGTGTCCGCGGAAAAGGACTTCTGGGTTGCTTATATCAGTTCATAGACAAGTGAAAGTGGATACTCTAAAATACGCAAGATAAGCGTGAGTGCTATGGATGGCGTTCTCGTAGGGAGACGTGAGCGGATCCATAGTGGTGTATTGATATGGTGAATATGTGGACTCGTGTGCGCCACCTCAAAAGAGTCGCTTGCAGTCGTAGTCTAGGATAGCCACCGAGTCAAAGCTGGCTTGCTGCAGTTAAACCCCACCACCCCTTTGTTGATAATGATGCATATGTAGATAGTTCTGATGTAAGTCTTGCTGGGTACATTTGTACTCACGTTTGCCTATTTTATGTTTTTGCAGAGAGACTTCAGTCTCACTAGTATTTCCGCGTGGTCTTCGACGTTTAGCTTGATACCTCAGCTACGATCTTGTGCCCTCGGCAGGATCTGATAGATAGTCGGGCTTCTCAGCCTTTTTCATTTATAGATGTCTGTACTCAGACATTATAGCTTCCGCTTGTGCTTTGATTGTATGCTCTGAGTGTTGGGTCATGAGACCCATGTTTGTAATATCTCGCTCCTCGGAGCCTATTGAATAAACTACTTGAGTCGTAGAGTCATTTTGTGATACCATGTTGTATTGCACATATCGAGCATATTGTGTGTATGTTATTGAAATGCTTGGTATGTGTGGGATCTGACCATCTAGTTGTTTATCTTTAGTAGCCTCTCTTACCGGGAAATGTCTCCTAGTGTTTCCACTGAGCCATGGTAGCTTGCTACTGCTCCGGAACACTTAGGCTGGCCGGCATGTGTCCTTCTTCGTTCCTGTGTCTGTCCCTTCGGGGAAATGTCACGCTTTGAGTACCGGAGTCCTGTTAGCCCGCTACAGCCCGGTTTACCGGAGTCCTGCTAGCCCAGTGCTACAGCCCGGACCCACTTGCTGATGACCGACACGTTCGAAGCTGGGTCATGGATGCCTGTCCCTGTAAGTCTGTGCCACTTTGGGTTTACGACTAGTCATGTCAGCCCGGGCTCTTTATCATATGGATGCTAGCGACACTATCATATACGTGAGCCAAAAGGCGCAAACGGTCCCGGGCAAAGTTAAGGCGACACCCGTGGGAACACCGTGCGTGAGGCCGCAAAGTGATATGAAGTGTTACCGGCTAGATCGATGTGACATCGAGTCGGGGTCCTGACAGCGTTGGTATCAGAGCTTGACTGCCTGTAGGATTACCAAGCCAAACTGGTCGAAGTTGAGTCTAGAAATTCTTTAGTTATATAAGGGAATTGATTGTGGGATGGAACATAAGGCTCTTTTTACTCCTTATACCTTATGCCCTTCTGATCTGAGTCATCATCTTATCTTCTACGGGGATTAAGAACTAGGCTATCTCTTCTTTCTATCAGGATCACGTGTTACTAATCAGTAGACTTATAAGATTGTTGGATTTAAGTCTCAGTTCAGTTCCTACTACTTCTGTATGATTACTGTTGATCTCGAAACCTTGATATTGTGCTGTTGAGTGGTTATGCCACCATTTTGTGATTGTCTCAAATCTTTTTGAGCAATTATAGCCGTTATGCTGTCCGAGTCATCCCAGGTTTCTAAATAGTCCGATGCATTTGCAAATCCCTTCCTTCTGTTTCCGATGTTCCCATGGGCCAGATTAACCACACTAATCGGTGTGTTGAGGTAATTATTGCCTCTACATATATGTTGGAATTATTATTATGACCCTAGGTGTCTTAGGGGATCATCTAGTGGTCTAGCCATGATTTGTGTCCTAGTGTGAAGATTGTGGCCTTTATTCTCGGAAGCATCCCATGATGCTACTTAGTAGTAGGTATTCTACTCCTTGGGCTTTGAACCCGAGATTCACTCTACTTACTCCATGTCGATAGTAGTTGCTAGCTCCCTTAGGTTATTAGTAACCTTTGCGATAGTCCTTGAAGCCCGTGGTATCTTCTTCTTCCAGGTACCATGAACTACTTATGGCAGAAGTTCCTCGTTGAACTGAAATATCACAACAGGATTATTCTTGAGGAGTTCTCCATTCATAAATCGTGACTCTGCCAGTTCTACCTTTCTGCATGGGTTATCCGGAAGAAATATGTTGAACTTGGTTCGACATACTAATCTATGCATCCACAACTCAGAAAATTATATGTTCCTTTGAGTTGTTCTCTTTAGTTGCATTCTGACCCTCGTCTATCAATTGATATTCAAGAGTATGCGTGCGTTCGGTTATCAATGCCTAATACTCTTGTGGTCCGTCAAGCCATTCTATCGCAGAATGACTAGGAGAAACAAACTCCAGTACCTCTTCCATATCTAGGATTGGGTCAAAGTAGTTGTATTCCGCAGATCAAATGCCAATCCAGCTTTTGGTTCTGCTCTACCTTGGAGTATTACATATTTTATATCGAGATTGTTATAGGAATTGCACATCATTCCATGAACTCCTGGTACAGTGATACTTCTTGCCATCACTGTTCATTCCTCGGCCCTCGTGTTGATGCAACCGGAATACCGACAAATGAATTGTGATGTGTGAAATCAATACTGCTAGCAACTCTGTTGCTTGGTAGTTAAAGGATAATAATTTCATTCTTAGTATGTTGGTTTTCGAATCATCCTTCTAAGACTGATCGTGCTACCTAGTCCTTATTTCGGTGCACCCTTCGATTGATGAGTTAGGATCTTGTCAAGTCCTCACTCATTTGATCATATCGTCTTGCCCTCAAAAGCAAGATTGTTCTCGAGCTTAGTAACATACCGGTGGTTCGTGACTTTCCAAATATCTTCTTGGAGGTGTTACCGGGTTGTCACCTGACCGCTATGTTGAGTTCGTGATCCAGTTGGTTTCTTGTGAACCACCTTCTCTCCAAGAATCGGTGTTAGATATCCCTGAGCTAGTTGGTTAAGCTAGACAACAACTTGGAGAGTTGGAAGATAAAAGCTTGTCTGACTTAGTTCGTTCCAAAGGGATATTCTTGTGTAGTGTGTGTTGAGGAAAGATGATATCTTCATCGATTGGTCCCTGTGATCAGTTGCTGGACCTATTGTCTTATCAATCCTTTGATTTGAGTGTGGGCTATCGTCAAATCAAATCAGTACCAACGATATTCGTAATGTTGTCTTACTCGTGGTTAATTCCTCGAGCATACACCATTATATCTTTGGTCTGACCAATGCTATCACCGTGTTCACTTAACTATAGAATTCCTTTTAAAAGGAAACCTAGATGGATTGTTGTTGAGCCCATTGACAACATCCTTATCTCCTCCATAATTTTGTTGAACATTAAGCTAGTGTTGGAAACTTTTGAAAGCATTTGTTCATGCTAGCTCATGAAGCATATGTTTGGATAAAAGAAGTGACTTCCTTTGATTCATGTGCATCTGATGCAAGTTGCCGCCGTGGATTCGAGAAAGTCAATGTTGCTTTCTTTGGAATCATTCCAAATCAGTCATGCACGCGTGCGAAGAATGCTGTGGTTTGAAGACTTGCAACCTTCAATCCATATGTGTCCCGTAGCACCCCAAGCCACTGACTGATTTGTTCGAGAAAAGGAGTTAAGTGTTAATCCATGGTAATGCACAAGACTTCGATACCCTCGTTGATGGTTCCCCCTCCTGAACTCGGTAGTGTTTTATTGTAAGACTACCATGAGGGCATGCTTGTCTGGGACAACGTGTTCACATGTTTGTAGCAGAACCAGCTCATGTTTTGGAGCTTGCTATCGTAGTTCATTTCCCGAGAATCTCGCAACGTCATCTCGTCGAATTGTGTTGCAAACTTTCATTTTTCTTCCTAGACTCGATGAGTCTGGAATATCCTGACACCAACCAGATCTGAATCTCAGGCAGATATGATGGTTGGAACATTTCCCTAAGAACTATAATATTGGTCTCTCGATAACCGGTAAGGTGGATGTCGTGGCCAACACACCCATCCGGTAGACCTATTATTATAGTATCTTGTTTGAGGAAGTTGGCCACCTCCCCATAGGGATTTCGTAGGGTTTACCCCCCTAGTTGCCCTATAGATTTTGTGTTTCTGACGTCCGACCTTTACTTGATGTTCTAGATACCAGATCATTTCTATGAATGGGTTACACTAGCACATCAAGGAGAACATTAGAAGCGGAGTGCTAAATGTCTCTCGGTCGATCATCCAGATTTTATTTCCCTGGCCCTGCTAAGGGTGAAATCTGAGAAAGTATTATTTTCCTTTGCATCTGCATCATCCATCATCATTCGTCATGGTAGCAAGCTGTGTTGCCAGGATCCTTGACACGGATATTGGTAGAATCTTGATGATTGTGGAAATGCTCAAGTTCTTGAGAGCACGCACAAGCTCTAGGTGTTATCATCGGCACTAACTGGGATTGCCTCAGATTCTTCGGTTATGCTATAACCACTCCAACAGTGAATTCACTCTCTATTGTTGGGTTCTTCCCCAGTTACCAGAATCATTCCCAGCATTTGCATTTTGTTCCCAGCTTGCACCGCCAATGTGCCATTCTACCATGGGTCTCTTCCACCTCCGGTGATAAGCAAATTCATCCATTACGTTGTCTTCAACAAGGTAATCCACATCATCCAAGTCCGAGTATGCCATTCTACAGACCCCCTCCAAACGATCATTGTGAATTGCCTTATGCTGGTATGAAGAGTTTCAATGATCTCTGAATCAAAAGTAATTCTTTTTGCCACTTAAGGTAATACTCTACGATCACCTTCCTCCAGGATGTTTCATCGTGGTATCATGGCAACTCAACTCTTCGCTACGTTGGCAATCGTTTACCACCTTCTTAAGCGTGGAATCGTTGTCTACCTAGTGAACCTTCGTCATCTGCTCCACTCCATTTCTTCAAATCTGTGCTTCGTCTCCCAGCTCAAGAGATGTTGCTATGTCTCATTCCGTGAGTTGTTCGATCTTCGAGAAGATCGACCCTTCTAGAGTCTCTTTCCCTCCAGGTCATGTTGGCAGGATTTCTCAGAGCAAGACGACAAAACAAAGATGGTGATCGAATCAACGTTTCTATGAAGTGCAACCTGGATCATGAAGATTATACTAGTTTCCGCTTCCCCTTCATCCTACCCTACGCTTGAATCTCGAGACGAGATTCCTGTTTAGTGGGGGTGAGTTGTCACATCCCTAGCTTTACCCTGGCCATGGACTAGCTTGGTTGCTGCATCATGTTTAAATTCAAATGAAATTTGAAATGGGGATTGCCTAAACCCTAGTACCAAATGGAAATCAAATAGGTTCAACCCAAAAATATTTTCAGTGATCCAAATGGCTTCCAAAAATGTTCATCATTTCTGGAAAATGCTTGAAACCATAACTAGAGGGTTGCACATTTTTTTCCATGACATATTTGGTCACTGAATAAAATCATATGTACTTTGCTTTTGGGCATTTAAATGCTAGTAATATCTTAAATGCCCAAATAATTCTAAAAATAAGTGTGGGCTGTTGGAAATAATCTAAACAGAGCCCCTGATTATTTTCTGGATTTTTAGAGATGCCTAAGTATTTTTAATAAAGCCTCACAGTTACAGAAAAATAGAAAACAGTAATTAAAATAAAAGACACAGAGAGAGAGGGTCACCTGGGCCACTTACCTGGCGGCCCATCTGCACTGGCCCAGCTGACTGGCGCTGCCAGTCGTCGTCTCCACCGCGCCAGAGGGCACCGAGCGTGTGCTCGCCGTGTGCACACACGCGCCCGTGCCACCTCCTGCCTGCTAGCTTGCGTGGCGCCGCGGACAGACCCGCGAGAGCCGTCTGGATCGCTCCGACGCCCCGCCACTCTCTCCCCCGTCCTCACCCTCTCCCCTGGATCTCTCTCTCTCGCGCCCGACAGCTGCCGTCGCCGCCGTCCACCAATCGCTCGGCCACAGGGCCTCCCTCGCTCCCCCAACTAGCCCACCAGCTCCGCCACTCCATCCTCACCCTCCCCGCCATCTCACGCGACCGGAGAAGCCCCGAAGCGCCGCCCCGCCGTTCTTCCCCTCTTCGGACCCGCCGGTCGCCATCGACGAATTCGTCGGCTCCGGGCCGTCCCCGACCTCGCCGAGCATCCCATCGTGATCACTGTGAGCTCATACGTCGATTACCCCTCTTCCCCGGCCTCTCCACGCTCCCTAGCCACGGCTCCACCTCCGGCCGAAGCTCTGCTCCGCCATGGCCGCAGCTCGCGCGCTCCCCGTGCTCCGCTCGTTACTCCCCTGCAATAGGCGTGCTCCGGAGCACCTCCCCTCGTCGCTGCCTTGCTCAGACCCCTCGCCTGTGAGCCCTAGCCGCAACGCCGCACCTTGCCGAACTCCGGCCGCCGCTAAAGGTCGTCGCCGACCACTCTCCGGCCACTCCCCGGCCGCGCCACCACCCTGGTTGGATGCGGACGAGCGTCCGCATCCCGTAGTCGTGCTCCGCGCGCCAAACGGCGCTCTGTAGGCCATTTCCGAGCCCTCCGCCGCGTCTGGACTCGCCGGCGGTTAAACGCCGGCGCCCGCTGACCCGCTGACCGGCGTGGGTTGACCCACTGCCAGGTTTGACCTCCCCCTCTCTCACTGACCTGCGGGCCCGCCCGGCTAATTAGGCTAGGGTTAATGTTAAACTAAATATTAGTTAGTTATTAGTCGCTGACCCGTGGGCCCAACCCCCCCCCCTAATCTTTTAATTAAACTGAATAAACCCTGTTAACCCCCTGTCACTGACCAGTGGGCCCCACTGGTCAGGTTTGACCCGGACCAGCCCCTGTTGACTATGCTGAGGTCAGCATGACCTAGTGCTGACGCAATAATTCCTTTCTGGAATTTAGATAATTATTAAATGATTTATAAATTCCAGAAAATTGTAAAAACTTCTAAAAATCATAGAAAATTAACCGTAGCTCCAAATTAAATAAATTATATATGAAAAATTATCAGAAAAATTCAAGGAATCCATCTGTACCATTTTCATGCATGTTAGAACAACTTATCACTACTGTTTAGAGCAAATGAAGTGAATGACATTTGAATAACCACATACGGAGTTTGAATTTGAATCTTGTATTCAAACCAACTTCATTTAATCTGGTTTTAGGTGCATTAGCCCAAAACACATTCATATTGCCATGTCATAGCATGCATCATATTGTGCATTGCATTGATCGTGTCTTTTCTGTGTTTGCCGGTATTTGTCCCCTCTCGATAGACGTGTACCGATGATGTAATCGTTGACACTGATGAAGACTCAATGTTATCTTCAGAAGTGCCAGGCAAGCAAAACCCCCTTGTTCATTCCGATACAATCCTACTCTCTCGCTCCTGCTCTCTTTTACTGCATTAGGACAACACCGATTCATCTGTTACTTGCTGCGGTAGCTGAACCCCTTTATCCTTTGCATGACCTGTCATTGCCACAGTAAATAGATGAAACCCACTAGCATGAGTAGGAGTTGTTTGAGCCCTGATGTGCCTACTCATTCATGTTTGTTTGTCATGCCTGCTATTGCTTAGAGTTGAGTCAGGTCTGATTCATCGGGGATGAATCAGAGGTGTGTGAACATGTCCTACTGTGTGTGAGCTAAGTGTGTGAACACGATTTGGTAAAGGTAGCGGTGAGAGGCCATGTAGGAGTACATGGTGGGTTGTCTCATTGCAGCCGTCCTCAGGAACTGAGTTCTGTGTTTGTGATCCATGATTCAGCTACTACCACGCATTGGGCCCGAAACCAATGGACCCTCTCGGCTTCTTGATCACCCTTGTCCTCTGTCCAGGAGTTGCAAGTAGTTTCTGGTGTTTGTAGTATGCTGGAGGCCGTGGGCAGCGCTGACCGTAGGGGTGGGCTGTGATGCGGTAGGCATGTGGCACGGTGTACCGGGCGCCCGTTTGGTGTCTCGGGAACCCTGTTCACATCGTTTGGGGCTATGAGCGAAACTCCGGCCGGATCTCCTCATGGATGGAACCCGAATAGGCGATAAACCTGGACTAGAGACTTAGGTGATTAGGTAGGTCGTGGCCGACACCCACGTTGGGCTTCCGCTTGAAGGTTGCCGAGTACATGTCGTGTAAACGGCGGTAAGTGGTGAGAGCGTGTGTGAAGAAGTACACCCCTGCAGGGTTAATATGATCTATTCGAATAGCCGTGTCCGCGGAAAAGGACTTCTGGGTTGCTTATATCAGTTCATAGACAAGTGAAAGTGGATACTCTAAAATACGCAAGATAAGCGTGAGTGCTATGGATGGCGTTCTCGTAGGGAGACGTGAGCGGATCCATAGTGGTGTATTGATATGGTGAATATGTGGACTCGTGTGCGCCACCTCAAAAGAGTCGCTTGCAGTCGTAGTCTAGGATAGCCACCGAGTCAAAGCTGGCTTGCTGCAGTTAAACCCCACCACCCCTTTGTTGATAATGATGCATATGTAGATAGTTCTGATGTAAGTCTTGCTGGGTACATTTGTACTCACGTTTGCCTATTTTATGTTTTTGCAGAGAGACTTCAGTCTCACTAGTATTTCCGCGTGGTCTTCGACGTTTAGCTTGATACCTCAGCTACGATCTTGTGCCCTCGGCAGGATCTGATAGATAGTCGGGCTTCTCAGCCTTTTTCATTTATAGATGTCTGTACTCAGACATTATAGCTTCCGCTTGTGCTTTGATTGTATGCTCTGAGTGTTGGGTCATGAGACCCATGTTTGTAATATCTCGCTCCTCGGAGCCTATTGAATAAACTACTTGAGTCGTAGAGTCATTTTGTGATACCATGTTGTATTGCACATATCGAGCATATTGTGTGTATGTTATTGAAATGCTTGGTATGTGTGGGATCTGACCATCTAGTTGTTTATCTTTAGTAGCCTCTCTTACCGGGAAATGTCTCCTAGTGTTTCCACTGAGCCATGGTAGCTTGCTACTGCTCCGGAACACTTAGGCTGGCCGGCATGTGTCCTTCTTCGTTCCTGTGTCTGTCCCTTCGGGGAAATGTCACGCTTTGAGTACCGGAGTCCTGTTAGCCCGCTACAGCCCGGTTTACCGGAGTCCTGCTAGCCCAGTGCTACAGCCCGGACCCACTTGCTGATGACCAACACGTTCGAAGCTGGGTCATGGATGCCTGTCCCTGTAAGTCTGTGCCACTTTGGGTTTACGACTAGTCATGTCAGCCCGGGCTCTTTATCATATGGATGCTAGCGACACTATCATATACGTGAGCCAAAAGGCGCAAACGGTCCCGGGCAAAGGTAAGGCGACACCCGTGGGAACACCGTGCGTGAGGCCGCAAAGTGATATGAAGTGTTACCGGCTAGATCGATGTGACATCGAGTCGGGGTCCTGACAGACGTGACCCCGGATTTACCTTCCCACCGGAGCTCACCCAGTTGATCCAGCAGCAGAACACGTTGATGCAGTTGCTAGTCCAGAATCAGAATCAGGGGAACAACAACAACAACCCACCACCACCACCACCTGTTGATCACTTAGCCCGTTTTCTTAGGATGAATCCGCCGGTGTTTTCCAGTAGCACCGAGCCTATAGTAGCAGATGATTGGCTCCGCAAGACAGCAAGGGAGTTGACCACGACAGGATGCACAGATGCGGAAAAGGTGAAGTTTGCCGCACATCAGCTTGAAGGACCCGGAGCATCATGTGTTGGGGAACGTAGCAGAATTTTAAAATTTTCTACGCATCACCAAGATCAATCTATGGAGTCATCTAGCAACGAGGGAGAGAGGAGTGCATCTACATACCCTTGTAGATCGCGCGCGGAAGCGTTCAAGAGAACGGGGTTGATGGAGTTGTACTCGTCGTAATCCAAATCACCAATGACCTAGCGCTGAACGGAGGACACCTCCGCGTTCAACACACATACGGTTGGGAAGACGTCTCCTCCAACTTGATCCAGCAAGGGGGAAGGAGAGGTTGATGAAGATCCAGCAGCACGATGGCGTGGTGGTGGAAGCAACGGTGATCTCGGCAGGGCTTCGCTAAGCATAGGGAGACGAAGGAGTGTCACGGGAGGGAGAGGGAGAGGCCAGGGGCTAGGGTGCGGCTGCCCTCCCTCCCCCCCACTATTTATAGGACCCCTAGGGGGGGCGCCGGCCCTAGGAGATGCCATCTCCAAGGGGGGCCGCGGCCAAGGGGGTGGCTTGCCCCCCAAGGCAAGTGGGGCGCCCCCCACCCCTAGGGTTTCCAACCCTAGGCGCAGGGGGGCCCATGGGGGGGACGCACCAGCCCACTAGGGGCTGGTCCCCCTCCCACTTCAGCCCATGGGGCCCTCCGGGATAGGTGGCCCCACCCGGTGGACCCCCCGGACCCTTCCGGTGGTCCCGGTACAATACCGATTACCTCCGAAACTTTCCCGATGGCCGAAACTTGACTTCCTATATATAAATCTTCACCTCCGGACCATTCCGGAACTCCTCGTGACATCCGAGATCTCATCCGGGACTCCGAACAACTTTCGGGTTACCGTATACTAATATCTCAACAACCCTAGCGTCACCGAACCTTAAGTGTGTAGACCCTACGGGTTCAGGAGACACGCAGACATGACCGAGACGACTCTCCGGTCAATAACCAACAGCGGGATCTGGATACCCATGTTGGCTCCCACATGCTCCTCGATGATCTCATCGGATGAACCACGATGTCGAGGATTCAATCAATCCATATACAATTCCCTTTGTCAATCGGTACGTTACTTGCCCGAGACTCGATCGTCGGTATCCCTATACCTCGTTCAATCTCGTTACCGGCAAGTCACTTTACTCGTACCGTAATGCATGATCCCATGATCAACCACTTGGTCACATTGAGCTCATTATGATGATGCATTACCGAGTGGGCCCAGAGATACCTCTCCGTCATACGGAGTGACAAATCCCAGTCTCGATTCGTGCCAACCCAACAGACACTTTCGGAGATACCTGTAGTGTACCTTTATAGTCACCCAGTTACGTTGTGACGTTTGGCACACCCAAAGCACTCCTACTATATCCGGGAGTAGCACAATCTCATGGTCTAAGGAAATGATACTTGACATTTGGAAAAGCTACAGCAAACGAACTACACGATCTTTGAGCTATGCTTAGGATTGGGTCTTGTCCATCACATCATTCTCCTAATAATGTGATCCCGTTATCAATGACATCAAATGTCCATAGTCAGGAAACCATGACTATCTTTTGATCAACAAGCTAGTCAACGAGAGGCTCACTAGGGACGTGTTGTGGTCTATGTATTCACACATGTATTACGATTTCCGGATAACACAATTATAGCATGAACAATAGACAATTATCATGAACAAAGAAATATAATAATAACCATTTTATTATTGCCTCTAGGGCATATTTCCAATAGTCTCCCACTTGCACTAGAGTCAATAGTCTAGTTACATTGTGATGAATCGAACACCCATGCAGTTCTGGTGTTGATCATGTTTTGCTCTAGGGAGAGGTTTAGTCAACGGATCTGCCACATTCAGGTCTGTATGTACTTTACAAATCTCCATGTCTCCATTTTGAACACTTTCACGAATGTAGTTGAAGCGACGCTTGATATGCCTGGTCTTCCTGTGAAACCTGGGCTCCTTGGCAAGGGCAATAGCTCCAGTGTTGTCACAGAAGAGAGTCATCGGGCCCGACGCATTGGGTATGACTCCTAGGTCGGTAATGAACTCCTTCACCCAGATTGCCTCTTTTGCTGCCTCCGAGGCTGCCATGTACTCCGCTTCACACGTAGATCCCGCCACAACGCTTTGCTTGCAACTGCACCGGCTTACTGCCCCACCATTCAAAATATACACGTATCTGGTTTGTGACTTAGAGTCATCCAGATCTGTGCCGGAGCTAGCATCGACGTAACCCTTTACGACGAGCTCTTCGTCACCTCCATAAACGAGAAACATATCCTTAGTCCTTTTCAGGTACTTCAGGATATTCTTGACCGCTATCCAGTGTTCCATGCCGGGATTACTTTGGTACCTTCCTACCAAACTTACGACAAGGTTTACATCAGGTCTGGTACACAGCATAGCATACATGATAGACCCTATGGCCGAGGCATAGGGGACGACACTCATCTTTTCTCTATCTTCTGCCGTGGTCGGGCATTGAGCCATGCTCAATCTCGTACCTTGCAATACAGGCAAGAACCCCTTCTTTTACTGATCCATTTTGAACTTCTTCAATATCTTGTCAAGGTACGTACTCTGTGAAAGACCAATGAGGCGTCTCGATCTATCTCTATAGATCTTGATGCCTAATATATAAGCAGCTTCTCCAAGATCCTTCATTGAAAAACACTTGTTCAAGTAGGCCTTTATCCTTTCCAAGAATTCTATATCATTTCCCATCAACAATATGGCATCCATGTACAATATGAGAAATGCTACAGAGCTCCCACTCACTTTCTTGTAAATGCAGGCTTCTCCATAAGTCTGCATAAACCCAAATGCTTTGATCATCAAAACGAATGTTCCAACTCTGAGATGCTTGCACCAGCCCATAAATCGAGCGTTGGAGCTTGCACACCTTGTCAGCATTCCTAGGATCGACAAAACCTTCCGTCTGCATCATATACAATTCTTCCTTAAGGAAACCATTAAGGAATGTTGTTTTGACGTCCATTTGCCATATCTCATAATCATAGAATGCGGCAATTGCTAACATGATTCGGACGGACTTCAGCTTCGCTACGGGTGAGAAAGTCTCATCGTAGTCAACCCCTTGAACTTGTCGATAACCCTTAGCGACAAGCCGAGCTTTATAGATGGTTACGTTACCATCCGCGTCTGTCTTCTTCTTAAAGATCCATTTATTTTCTATGGCTCGCCGATCATCGGGCAAGTCAGTCAAAGTCCATACTTCGTTTTCATACATGGATCCTATCTCGGATTTCATGGCTTCCAGCCATTTGTCGGAATCCAGGCCCGCCATCGCTTCTTTATAGTTTGAAGGTTCATCGTTGTCTAACAACATGATTTCCAAGACAGGGTTGCCGTACCACTCTGGTGCGGAACGTGTCCTCGTGGACCTACGAAGTTCAGTAGCAACTTGATATGAAGTTTCATGATCATCATCATCAACTTCCTCTCTAGTCGGTGCAGGCACCTCAGGAACATTTTCTTGAGCTACGCCACTTACCGGTTCAAGAGGTAATACTTCATCAAGTTCTACTTTCCTACCACTTATTTCTTTCGAGAGAAACTCTTTCTCTAGAAAGGACCCATTCTTGGCAACAAAGATCTTGCCTTCGGATCAGAGGTAGAAGGTATACCCAATAGTTTCTTTAGGGTATCCTATGAAGACACATTTTTCCGATTTGGGTTCGAGCTTTTCAGGTTGAACTTTCTTGACATAAGCATCGCATCCCCAAACTTTTAGAAACGGCAGCTTGGGTTTCTTCCCAAACCATAATTCATACGGTGTCGTCTCAACGGATTTCGATGGAGCCCTATTTAAAGTGAATGCGACAGTCTCTAAAGCATAGCGCCAAAATGACAGCGGTAAATCGGTAAGAGACATCATAGATCGCACCATATCCAATAGAGTGCGATTGTGATGTTCGGACACACCATTACGCTAGGTGTTCCAGGCGGCATGAGTTGTGAAACTATTCCACATTTCCTTAAGTGTGTGCCAAATTCGTGACTCAAGTATTCTCCCCCACGATCTAATCGCAAGAACTTGATTTTTCTGTCACGTTGATTCTCAACCTCACTCTGAAATTCCTCGAACTTTTCAAAGGTCTCAGACTTGTGTTTCATTAAGTAGACATGCCCATATCTACTCAAGTCATCAGTGAGGGTGAGAACATAACAATATCCACCGCGAGCCTCAACACTCATTGGACCGCACACATCAGTATGTATGATTTCCAATAAGTTGGTTGCTCGCTCCATTGTTCCTGAGAATGGAGTCTTGGTCATTTTACCCATGAGGCATGGTTCACACATGTCAAATGATTCGTAATCAAGAGACTCCAAAAGTCCATCTGCATGGAGCTTCTTCATGCGTTTGACACCTATGTGACCAAGACGGCAGTGCCACAAGTATGTGGGACTATCATTATCAACCTTACATCTTTTGGTATTCACACTATGAATATGTGTAACATTACGCTCGAGATTCATTAAGAATAAACCATTCACCAGCGGAGCATGACCATAAAGCATATCTCTCATATAAATAGAACAACCATTATTCTCGGATTTAAATGAGTAGCCATCTCGAATTAAATGAGATCCTGATACAATGTTCATGCTCAAAGCTGGCACTAAATAACAATTATTGAGGTTTAAAACTAATCCCGTAGGTAAATGTAGAGGCAGTGTGCCGACGGCGATCACATCAACCTTGGAACCATTCCCGACGCGCATCGTCACCTCATCCTTCGCCAGTCTCCGCTTATTCCGCAGCTCCTGCTTTGAGTTACAAATGTGAGCAACCGCACCAGTATCAAATACCCAGGAGCTACAACGAGTACTGGTAAGGTACACATCAATTACATGTATATCACATATACCTTTAATGTTGCCGGCCTTCTTGTCCGCTAAGTATTTGGGGCAGTTCCGCTTCCAGTGACCACTTCCCTTGCAATAAAAACACTCAGTCTCGGGCTTGGGTCCATTCTTTGGGTTCTTCCCGGCAGCTTGCTTACTGGGCGCGGCAACTCCCTTGCCGTCCTTCTTGAAGTTCTTCTTACCCTTGCCTTTCTTGAACTTAGTGGTTTTATTCACCATCAACACTTGATGTTCCTTTTTGATTTCCACCTGTGCTGATTTCAGCATTGAATATACCTCAAGAATGGTCTTTTTCATCCCCTGCATATTGAAGTTCATCACAAAGCTCTTGTAGCTCGGTGGAAGCGACTGAAGGATTCTGTCAATGACCGCGTCATCCGGGAGATTAACTCCCAGCTGAGTTAAGCGGTTATGCAACCTAGACATTTTGAGTATGTGCTCACTGACAGAACTATTTTCCTCCATCTTACAACTGAAGAACTTGTCGGAGACTTCATATCTCTCGACCCGGGCATGAGCTTGGAAAACCATTTTCAGTTCTTCGAACATCTCATATGCTCCGTGTCTCTCAAAACGCTTTTGGAGCCCCGGTTCTAAGCTGTAAAGCATGCCGCACTGAACGAGGGAGTAATCATCAGCACGTGACTGCCAAGCGTTCATAACATCTTGGTTCTCTGGGATGGGTGCGTCACCTAGCAGTGCTTCTAGGACATAATCTTTCTTGGCAGCTATGAGGATGATCCTCAGGTTCCGGACCCAGTCCGTATAGTTGCTGCCATCATCTTTCAGCTTGGTTTTCTCTAGGAACGCGTTGAAGTTGAGGACAACGTGGGCCATTTGATCTACAAGACATATTGTAAAGATTTTAGACTCAGTTCATGATAATTAAGTTCATCTAATCAAATTACTCAATTAACTCCCACTCAGATAGACATCCCTCCAGTCATCTAAGTGAAACATGATCCGAGTTAACTAGGCCGTGTCCGATCATCACGTGAGGCGGACTAGTCAACATCGGTGAACATCTTCATGTTGATCGTATCTTCTATATGACTCATGCTCGACCTTTCGGTCTTCCGTGTTCCGAGGCCATGTCTGTACATGCTAGGCTCGTCAAGTCAACCTAAGTGTATTGCGTGTGTAAATCTGGTTTACACCCGTTGTATTCGAACGTTAGAATCTATCACACCCTATCATCACGTGGTGCTTCAAAACAATGAACCTTCACAACGGTGCATAGTTAGGGGGAACACTTTGTTGAAATTATTACGAGGGATCATCTTATTTAAGCTACCGTTGTTCTAAGCAAATAAGATGTAAAACATGATAAACATCACATGCAATCAAATAGTGACATGATATGGCCAATATCATTTGCTCCTTTTGATCTCCATCTTCGGGGCTCCATGATCATCATTGTCACCGGCATGACACCATGATCTCCATCATCGTGTCTTCTTGAAGTTGTCTCGTCATCTATTACTTCTACTACTATGGCTAACACTTTAGCAATAAAGTAAAGTAATTACATGATGTTTATGTTGACACACATGTCATAAATAAATAAAGACAACTCCTATGGCTCCTGCCGGTTGTCATACTCATCGACATGCAAGTCGTGATTCCTATTACAAGAACATGATCAATCTCATACATCACATATATCATTCATCACATCCTTTTGGTCATATCACGTCACACGGCACATGCTGCAAAAACAAGTTAGACGTCCTCTAATTGTTGTTGCAAATTTTTACGTGGCTGCTATAGGTTTCTAGCAAGAACGTTTCTTACCTACGCCAAAACCACAACGTGATATGTCAATTTCTATTTACCCTTCATAACGACCCTTTTCATTGAATCCAATCCGACTAAAGTGGGAGAGACAGACACCCGCCAGCCACCTTATGCAACTAGTGCATGTCAATCGGTGGAACCAGTCTCACGTAAGCGTACGTGTAAGGTCGGTCCGGGCTGCTTCATCCCACGATACCGCCGAATCAAGATAAGACTAGTAACGGCAAGCAAATTGACAATATTAACGCCCACAACTGCTTTGTGTTCTACTCGTGCATAGAAACTACGCATAGACCTAGCTCATGATGCCACTGTTGGGGGACGTAGCAGAATTTTAAAATTTTCTACGCATCACCAAGATCAATCTATGGAGTCATCTAGCAATGAGGGAGAGAGGAGTGCATCTACATACCCTTGTAGATCGCGCGCGGAAGCGTTCAAGAGAACGGGGTTGATGGAGTCGTACTCGTCGTAATCCAAATCACCAATGACCTAGCGCCGAACGGACGACACCTCAGCGTTCAACACACATACGGTTGGGAAGACGTCTCCTCCAACTTGATCCAGCAAGGGGGAAGGAGAGGTTGATGAAGATCCAGCAGCATGATGGCGTGGTGGTGGAAGCAACGGTGATCTCGGCAGGGCTTCGCTAAGCATAGGGAGACGGAGGAGTGTCACGGGAGGGAGAGGGAGAGGCCAGGGGCTAGGGTGAGGCTGCCCTCCCTCCCCCCCCACTATTTATAGGACCCCTAGGGGGGCGCCGGCCCTAGGAGATGCCATCTCCAAGGGGGGCCGCGGCCAAGGGGGTGGCTTGCCCCCCAAGGCAAGTGGGGCGCCCCCCACCCCTAGGGTTTCCAACCCTAGGCACAGGGGGGCCATGGGGGGCGCACCAGCCCACTAGGGGTTGGTTCCCCTCCCACTTAAGCCCATGGGGCCCTCCGGGATAGGTGGCCCCACCCGGTGGACCCCCGGGACCCTTCCGGTGGTCCCGGTACAATACCGATTACCCCCGAAACTTTCCCGATGGCCGAAACTTGACTTCCTATATATAAATCTTCACCTCCGGACCATTCCGGAACTCCCCGTGACGTCCGGGATCTCATCCGGGACTCCAAACAACTTTCGGGTTACTGTATACTAATATCTCAACAACCCTAGCGTCACCGAACCTTAAGTGTGTAGACCCTACGGGTTCGGGAGACACGCAGACATGACCGAGACGACTCTCCGGTCAATAACCAACAACGGGATCTGGATACCCATGTTGGCTCCCACATGCTCCTCGATTATCTCATCGGATGAACCATGATGTTGAGGATTCAATCAATCCATATACAATTCCCTTTGTCAATCGATACATTACTTGCCCGAGACTCGATCGTCGGTATCCCAATACCTCGTTCAATCTCGTTACCGGCAAGTCACTTTACTCATACCGTAATGCATGATCCCGTGATCAACCACATGGTCACATTGAGCTCATTATGATGATGCATTACCGAGTGGGCCCAGAGATACCTCTCCGTCATACGGAGTGAAAATCCCAGTCTCGATTCGTGCCAACCCAACAGACACTTTCGGAGATACCTGTAGTGTACCTTTATAGTTACCCAGTTACGTTATGACGTTTGGCACACCCAAAGCACTCCTACGGTATCCGGGAGTTGCACAATCTCATGGTCTAAGGAAATGATACTTGACATTCGGAAAAGCTACAGCAAATGAACTACATGATCTTTGAGCTATGCTTAGGATTGGGTCTTGTCCATCACATCATTCTCCTAATGATGTGATCCCATTATCAATGACATCCAATGTCCATAGTCAGGAAACCATGACTATCTTTTGATCAACGAGCTAGTCAACTAGAGGCTCACTAGGGACGTGTTGTGGTCTATGTATTCACACATGTATTACGATTTCCGGATAACACAATTATAACATGAACAATAGACAATTATCATGAACAAAGAAATATAATAATAACCATTTTATTACTGCCTCTAGGGCATATTTCCAACATCATGGTGGGAGTATTTCACCGCCACCTTCCCTATCAACACTGTCACATGGGACCAGTTCCAGCAGGATTTCCGTATTGCCCATGTTTCAGCAGGAGCTATGGCCGTGAAGAAGCGAGAGTTTCGCAACTTGCGCCAAGGAGGACGGACAGTTGGCCAGTATGTGGAGGACTTTAGTAAGCTAGCACGTTATGCCCAGATGACGTTGCTACGGATGCAGCTAAGTAGGAGAAGTTTCTGGAAGGACTAAACGATGAGTTGAGCATGCAGTTGATGGTAGCAACCTTCAACAACTACAAGGAGTTGGTAGATCGTGCTCTCATGATTGAAGGGAAGCAGCAGCAAATTGAGAATTGCAAGAGGAAGTATGGACAAGGAAAGTACAATTCAGGAGCTCAGCAGAAGCCACGTTTTACCCCTAGACCGGGAGGACATTTTCAGCATACCCATGGAGGAGGTAGCTCGCACAATCATAATGGCACCAAGAATGGTAATGGGAATGGAGGAAGCAACGGCCATAACCGTACCAACCCATCAACCCCAGCCAAGAGAGACCTGAGCCAAGTCACTTGCTTTAAGTGCCAGAAGACCGGACATTATGCCAATGAATGTCCTGAATCCCAGAATGGAAATGGTAATGGAAGCTCTAGGAAGAAGTCGAACCCTTTCAATAGGGACAGGTGAACCACGTTAACGTGGAGGAGGTTGAAGAGCAGCCGGATGCAGTAATCGGCGAGTTTTTGGTTAAGTCATTTACTGCACTTGTTCTTTTCGGTACTGGTGCATCGCATTCATACATATCAAGGGGATTTTTGGATAAGTATAACCTGCCCACCAAAGTTCTTAGAACACCTATGCTAGTAAGCTCACCAGGAGCAGAGTATATGGCTAGTAAGGGATGTTTTCAAGTGCCATTGAGTATAGGTAGGCATGTGTTTCCCTCGGATTTGATCATTTTGGAATCACAAGATTTGGATGTAATTCTGGGTATGGATTGGCTGTCGATGTATGGAGGAAACATCGATTACGCCAGTAAGTCAATTTTGCTTACCACCCCAGAAGGGAGAAGAATCAAGTATGTATCCCGACATGTGCCCAAAAGGACTCAAGTAAATTCGTTAACATGAGTTGTGCAGGAGGAAGTACCAGTAGTGAAGGATTTCCCTGATGTATTTCCAGAAGAGTTGTCAGGCATGCCACCGGATAGAGATATTGAGTTTTTGATTGAGCTTTTGCCAGGCACAGGGCCAATATCTAAGAGACCATATAGGATGTCCGCAAAGGATTTGGAAGAAATTAAGAAGCAGATTAAGGAGTTACTGGAAAAAGGTTATATTCGCCCAAGTTCTTCGCCTTGGGGATCGCCAGTACTTCTAGTGGAGAAGAAGGATGGATCATTAAGGATGGTTGTTGATTATCGAGGATTGAATGAAGTAACTATCAAGAACAAGTACCCACTACCGATAATCAATGATCTGTTTTCTCTAGGAACATATCAAAAATAAAACAGAGGAGCTAAATGCGAGCTATTGATCTATAACATAGATATGCTAATACTACCAGGACTAAGTTCATGATAAATTAAAGTTCAATTAATCATATTACTTAAGAACTCCCACTTAGATAGACATCCCTCTAATCATCTAAGTGATCACGTGATCCATATCAACTAAACCATGTCCGATCATCACGTGAGATGGAGTAGTTTCAATGGTGAACATCACTATGTTGATCATATCTACTATATGATTCACGCTCGACCTTTCGGTCTCAGTGTTCCGAGGCCATATCTGTTATATGCCAGGCTCATCAAGTTTAACCTGAGTATTCCGCGTGTGCAACTGTTTTGCACCTGTTGTATTTGAACATAGAGCCTATCACACCCAATCATCACGTGGTGTCTCAGCACGAAGAACTTTCGCAATGGTGCATACTGAGGGACAACACATATATCTTGATAATTTAGTGAGACATCATCTTATAATGCTACCGTCAATCAAAGCAAGATAAGATGCATAAAAGATAAACATCACATGCAATCAATATAAGTGATATGATATGGTCATCATCATCTTGTGCTTGTGATCTCCATCTCCGAAGCACCGTTAGGATCACCATCGTCACCGGCGCGACACCTTGATCTCCATCGTAGCATCGTTGTCGTCTCGCCAACTTATGCTTCTACGACTATCACTACCGCTTAGTGATAAAGTAAAGCATTACAGGGTGATTGCATTGCATACAATAAAACGACAACCTTATGGCTCCTGCCAGTTGCCGATAACTCGGTTAAAAAACATGATCATCTCATACAATAAAATATAGCATCATGCCTTGACCATATCACATCACAACATGCCCTGCAAAAACAAGTTAGACGTCCTCTACTTTGTTGTTGCAAGTTTTACGTGGCTGCTACGGGCTGAGCAAGAACCGTTCTTACCTACGCATCAAAACCACATCGATAGTTCGTCAAGTTAGTGTTGTTTTAACCTTCTCAAGGACCGGGCGTAGCCACACTCGGTTTAACTAAAGTTGGAGAAACTGACACCCGCTAGCCACCTGTGTGAAAAGCACGTCGGTAGAACCAGTCTCGCGTAAGCATACGCGTAATGTCGGTCCGGGCCGCTTCATCCAACAATACCGCCGAACCAAAGTATGACATGCCGGTAAGCAGTATGACTTGTATCGCCCACAAGTCACTTGTGTTCCTCGTGCATATGACATCTTCGCATAAAACCTGGCTCGGATGCCACTGTTGGGGAACGTAGTAATTTCAAAAAAATTCCTACGCACACGCAAGATCATGGTGATGCATAACAACGAGAGGGAAGAGTGTTGTCCACGTACCCTCGTAGACCGAAAGCGGAAGCGTTAGCACAACGCGGTTGATGTAGTCGTACGTCTTCACGATCCAACCGATCAAGTACCGAACATACGGCACCTCCGAGTTCAGCACACGTTCAGCCCGATGACGTCCCTCGGACTCCGATCCAGCCAAGTGTTGAGGGAGAGTTTCGTCAGCACGACGGCGTGGTGACGATGATGATGTTCTACCGACGCAGGGCTTCGCCTAAGCACCACTACAGTATTATCGAGGTGGACTATGGTGGAGGGGGGCACCGCACATGGCTAAAAGATTAAACGATCAATTGTTGTGTCTATGGGGTGCCCCCTGCCCCCGTATATAAAGGAGCAAGGGGGAGGGTGCGGCTGGCCTAGAGAGGGGCGCGCCAGGAGGAGTCCTACTCCTACCGGGAGTAGGACTCCCCCCCCCTCTTTTCCTTGTTGGACTAGGAGAGAGAGGGGGAAGAGGTGGAGGAGAAGAAGGAAGGGGGGGCGCCGCCCCCCTCTCCTTGTCCTATTCGGACTAGGGGGGAGGGGGCGCGGCCCATGCCCTGGCTGCCTCTCCTCTCTTTCCACCAAGGCCCACTAAGGCCCATTAAGTCCCCGGGGGGTTCCGGTAACCTCCCGGTACTCCGGTAAAATCCCAATTTCACCCGGAACACTTCCGATATCCAAACATAGGCTTCCAATATATCAATCTTCATGTCCGTGATCACATCCGAGACTCCGAACAACCTTCGGTACATCAAAACATATAAACTCATAATACAACTGTCATCGAAACGTTAAGCGTGCGGACCCTACGGGTTCGAGAACTATGTAGACATGACCGAGACACGTCTCTGGTCAATAACCAATAGCGGAACCTAGATGTTCATATTGGCTCCCACATATTCTACGAAGATCTTTATTGGTCAGACTGCATAACAACATACGTTGTTCCCTTTGTCATCGGTATGTTACTTGCCCGAGATTCGATTGTCGGTATCTCAATACCTAGTTCAATCTCGTTACTGGCAAGTCTCTTTACTCGTTCCGTAATACATCATCCCACAACTAACTCATTAGTTGCAATGCTTGCAAGGCTTAAGTGATATGCATTACCGAGAGGGCCAGAGATACCTCTCCGACAATCGGAGTGACAAATCCTAATCTCGAAATACGCCAACCCAACAAGTACCTTCGGAGACACCTGTAGAGCACCTTTATAATCACTCAGTTACGTTGTGATGTTTGGTAGCACACAAAGTGTTCCTCCAGTAAACGGGAGTTGCATAATCTCATAGTCATAGGAACATGTATAAGTCATGAAGAAAGCAATAGCAACATACTAAACGATCGGGTGCTAAGCTAACGGAATGAGTCAAGTCAATCACATCATTCTCCTAATGGTGCGATCCCGTTAATCAAATGACAACCCATGTCAATGGTTAGGAAACTTAACCATCTTTGATCAACGAGCTAGTCAAGTAGAGGCATACTAGTGACACTCTGTTTGTCTATGTATTCACACATGTATTATGTTTCTGGTTAATACAATTCTAGCATGAATAATAAACATTTATCATGAAATAAGGAAATAAATAATAACTTTATTATTGCCTCTAGGGCATATTTCGTTCAAAATTCGGGACGTACATGAAATTGCCGTGGATGCTTCATCTCTTGATGAAGGCACTTTGAGCGTTGGAGACAAGGTCATCCATGTGTGGATCAAGATGAAGCGAGAGAACTTTGGCAATAATTTTGGCGACGGTGTGGATAAGTCTAATAGGCCTATAATCAGAGATGCCTTCCGCCCCATCCTTTTTCGGCAGGAGGATCACATTGGCGGAGTTGACCCACTGTAGGTTGGAGGTGTGTAGGGAGTCGAAGCGCTGAACAACCCTCATGACAGTGTGTCAAGAAGATGATTGTGCAAACAAGTATCATGTAGGAGTAGTTAACTGGCAACAAGTTTGGCAACCAGATTATTGTGGTTTAGGGGTGGTATACTTATTACATGTAATGAATTTATCCTTGCCGAGTAAAAGGGGTTAGGGATAATCCATTTTAGATATTAACTACTGTTCAATGTCAATGTTATGAGTGTCTCTTTATGCAAGAAGAAAGCGGGTGTGTCTCATTTATGGCAGGGGATGATCAAAGAATAACATGTTATGAGTTGTATTCGCTGTTTGTGCAAGAAGATAATGGGTGTGTCTCATTTCTTGCGAGGGCTGATGAAAGGAAAAAACTTTAGTTTTTGTAGAAAATAAATAGGTAATGGGATTAGTACTAGATTATGGGAAGAGATGTATCAGGTTTCGGTTTGGATTAATTCCTAGGCTGGTCTGCGGAAACCAAGAGAACAAGAACGACATCGTGACGTGGCGCTTCTTAGGCAAAGGTTGCGTAGGTGGTTTTCAGTCGGCGCACTGGAAGGGCATTGCTGACCCAGAGCTTGTTGCTGATGTTTGCTAGAGGTTGCCTTTCAGCGCTATGTTATCTGTAATCCGCGTTGTGTTATCTGTAATCCGCGTTGTATTCGTTTTAGTTCTTTTGTATGTCGGTTTCGATTTAAATAGTAGTGTTCAACCATTTGTTTTAGGATGGGATCTAGCCGCATGGTAATGCTGTGGTGGTTGCGTGGTGTGGATGAGTGGCTGACAGTGTGGCTCGTGCTTCGCTGCGTCGCTTCCGTACATGGACCGTGGCATCCTCATATGTATACATACTCCAGAACAATATATCACACTCAATGCACATTCACATCAAACTTGGCTTGATCAGATAAACATCCACCTTGCTACGGGCTCTCGAAGTCGTTGATCTGAATCAACTCCAAAAATGCTCTGCACACGATGGTCCACAGACGATTCATGCATGATGCCTAATTTGAACGACGGTGATTAGCAAAATAATGCAATCTCATGGTTGATTCAACGCATCGTGTGAAGATCGGGCAGCAGCTTGTCGTCCCTATAGCAGTGCTCAATCAACTCATATCGCTCCAAAACCGAGCCACATACCAACGGGCCCACCCATGAGCATATTACTCCATAAAGCACAACGTGTTGACCAAGTCGAAACCGTGGACCAAATCTCAAATTAAAGACCTCAATTGATTGAAAGAGCTTCCACCCTTATGGAGCTTAGTGAACATACAACTGCAAAGTGTTCAGAAATTATAACTTTAAATTATAAATTTAGCGTTTGATTAAAAGGAAACAAGTTACTCTAATCTGAAATCTCTAGGAAGGCACCGAGCGAGCTAGTCAAGGCAGTGTGAAACTCCAAGCTGTCTCTCCTTCACATGTTTTTAGAAAATTAATTTCCATTTATAATTTAGTGCCAAATTCATGAAGGGAGTGATGGCCGCTGGATATCCGACAATGCTACTTTTTTTAGACAAATCCGACAAACTGCTAATTACTCCTCTGTCCCTAGTATGTGCCTACTACTACTTGGACACCCAAATTCAATAATTGTGGCCTACTTGTTTGACATGAGCAACTAATTAAGCGATACCCTTTCATCTAAAAAAGGGTACCCATTTTCCCTAAAAAAAGGTACCCATTTAGGTGCGCGTATCTCGTTTATAACGCAGTCAACCCCCTCCCCTTGTAGCTACTAGGCCGGACTATTTTCGTTCACTTGGTTTTAATCGAGACGCTTGTGATTTCGTTCGGTTCGGTCGTTGTGTTGGTTTTTGGCTCGTCTTTTTTGTTGGTTTTTCTGGTTTTAAAAAAATATATTTTGTCTTCTGTTTGCTTTCCTTTGTATCTTCACTTCTTTTCGCGGGCGGTTATGCGTTTTCTTTATTTTTCACAAGGTTTGTTCATTTCTTTCTCGGTTTTCATTAGTTTCTTTATTTTATTTGTTTTTTCACCGATTGTCTTTGTTTCTTTTCCATGTTTCACTATTTTTTCTTTTTTTCTTTTTCTGCAGTTTTCTGTTTTGTTTCTTTTGTTGGTTTTCATTGGTGTTTTTTTTACACATGTCTATTTTTTCAGTACA
This sequence comes from Triticum aestivum, assembly GCF_018294505.1. Classification (NCBI taxonomy): domain Eukaryota; kingdom Viridiplantae; phylum Streptophyta; class Magnoliopsida; order Poales; family Poaceae; genus Triticum; species Triticum aestivum. The sequence continues at coordinate 386,065,255 of NC_057806.1, read as the reverse complement.
CAATAGACATTTATAGTTTACACGTGAAACATTTTTTTCTGATACATGTTCAACATTACTCAAATAGACGACGTACATTTTTCTTTTAATATATAGTTTTGAACACTTTTTTGAATACATGGTAAGAAAATTCAAGTACCCATTGAACATTTGTTATTGACAATAAACATTTATTTCAACTATGCACACATTTTTTTATAAACTGTATAAACAATTTCTAAAATTTCAAGAATTTTCCTGGAAACACTTGAATATTTATTTTAAAATGTCATACACATTTTCTAATGGTGATAAACATATTTAAATCTACACAAACATTATTGTTTACATTGTATAAGTATTTTTATGTAAACGCCGATCATTTTTCAAATACAAGATTAATATTTTTTCAAACATATATTTTCATGTCAACTTTTTTATACACATCCTACACTTTACGTATACACCAGGAACATTCCTATACACACATTTAACATCTTACAAATACCTGATCAAAATTATTTAAAACTTATATTTTTTTATTATTTCTACTTTTTTCCATACACATTAAACATTTTTTAATACAGCAAGATCTTTTTTATATACATGTTTAACATTTTTAAATACATGATTATCATTTTTAAATACATATATCTTTTGATTTCTGTTTTTCTCAATACACATTGTACATTTTCTCTATACATCAGGAATTTTTTTATATACATGTTGACCATTTTTCAAATGCAGGATTAACATTTTTTTCCTATATATGCTTTTATGTCTACTTTTTTCAGACACATTATACAATTTTACTACGCGTTAGATTTTTGTACACATTCAACATTTTACATACGCACTATTAAATTTTTAATTTTTGTATGTATTATGATTTTTACAATAAATATATTTGGACTACTTTAAAATATAAGCAAACATAAAAATAAAGAAAAAATGTGATGAAATGGACGAAAAAGAACGCTGAAGGCTTGTGGTCCACACTGGGCTCGCGCGTGTCAATTGGACGTGCCTGCGCTGAAGCTCGGTCATGAGGCTGATTCTTCTCTTTTCCGAGAGCAACTAATCAGCGAGGGTCACTTTGGTGGGCTGGGAGCGTGCCACTTGGCGTGTTCTCAGCTGCCGCCACGTGTCACATCTCAGGCGCTCCCTTCAATTTTTTTTATATTTTTGTACGCCTTTTTCTATTTTAGATAAAAATTTCTGATTTTTTTGACATTTCTATTTTTCTTGGTTTTGAGAAAAGAATTAGAAAAAAATACATAAAAACATGCATTTTTTTTCTTTCTGCGAGAGGAACAAATTTACTTTTTGTGGAGGCACAATCATGCCGCTTGGAAAAAGGAAAAATATGAGTTTTTTTTCTTTTCGTAAGAGGCATAGATTTACTTCTCGTGGAGGAACATATTTGCCATCCCGGCCTCCACGTTCTTGCTCAACTTTCATCCCCTGAATTTACGAATTGGTTGTTTTTTAGCATTTGATCAGGTAAATATATATGAGTGGTGGAGTTGCAGCTGAAGCGACACGTATCGTTGAGCAAGTCAAAAAGGTGGAAGAGTAGTGCTGAACCTAGCTAGCTCTAGCTGCCTGTCTTTTCTCTGAAATTCAGATAGATTCGGAGGACAGCTAACTGCATGTCTTTTCTCTGAAATTCAGATTGATTCAGATGACAGCGAGCTGCATGTCTTCTCGCTGAAATTCAGATGGATTAGGAGAAAAGCGACCTGCGTCTGCGTGTCTCCTCTCTGAAATTCAGATAGATCGGGAAGACAGCAAGCTGCCTTGCGCCGGGGCGATGAAAGGAAATGTAAAATAGGTCTAGCATATTGTACATGTATAAGTATTTGTATACGTATGTATTTGTATTATAATTATCTATATAAAGAGACATGAGGCTGGATGTTAGCCATCCACGCAAAACCCTAAACCTATCTTTTTAACTTGGTATCAGCCAGGTCGGGCCGCCCCCGCACGTCCCTCGCGCCGCCGCCCGATCCCATCGTCCGCGTCGCCGCTGCTTGCTAGCTAGCTTCCACGTCGCCGCCGCCGCTTGCTAGCTAGCTACGCGCATACGCAGGATCCATCCAGCTGCTTGCTAGCTACCCACAGGGCTGCCGCGCGAACGCTACGCGCCACCCGATCCATCCCCGTCTCCGCCGCCGCGTGCTGCCCTTCCGCGCCGCTGCCGCCGCGAGTTTCTTCTCCGCCGCCGCGCGCTGTCCTCCTCAGCGCCGCCGCGATGTCGTCCGCCGCCCTTTCGCTCTCCAACAGCGTTGGCACCATCACCTGGCCCGCGGCTGCCACCGTTCCCGCCGCCCTCGCCGTTTCGGCGATCACCGTTCGTCTTGGCCGCCACAACTTCATGTTGTGGGGAGGCATCGCCGGCACCGTCTTAGCCGGCGCCAACCTCCATGGCTACCTGGACGGCACCACAACGGCACCCGACAAGACCATCGCCGTCGGGACTGGCGACGCCGCGACGACCGCCGCTAATCCGGCGTACCATCATTGGTGGACTCAGGATCAGAAGGTCAAGGGCATCCTCCTTACCTCCGTGGAGGAGGACATCGCCTGTCAGCTCATCAGCTGCGAGACAGCGCAGGCGTGCCGTCGGTGCCATGTACGGCGTGCAGAGTCGCGCCAACGTCCGTCACATCCGGCGTCAACTCCAGACGCTGCGGAAGGAGGAGATGTCCGCGGCTGAGTACATGCACAAGATGAAGGCCCTCGCCGACACCATGGCTGCCGCCGGTTATCCTATTCGTGATGATGAGCTCATTGATCACATCCTCACCGGACTCGGCTCCGCCTACAACTCCATCGCCGCCTCCCTGGGTGTGAGTAACACACCTATTCCCTACTCCAGCTTCTACTCGCTCGTCTTGTCGTTCGAAGCGTTGCAGGCTCAGCAGAGTGCGTCGGAGGGCTGGACTCCCTCCGCCAACGACGTGACTCGCTCGGGCTCCTACGGCCAGGGCGGACGTGCTCCCTACTCGGAGCCCTACCCCTCCCAGGGTGGGGGTCGCTCGGCCGATGGCAACGGCCAGCCCGGGCACGACCGCTAAGGCGGCAACGGCGGCCCCAGCGGTGGCTATGACTGCAACCCCTCCTACACCGGCAATGGTCAGCAAAGTGGCGGGGGTAACGACGGCAACAACAACGGTGGTGGCCGTCGCAACAATCGCTGGCGCCCCCGGTGTCAAATTTGCAAAAATTGGGGGCATGAGGCCGATGATTGTCGCAAGCGCTATGACCAGGACCACAACACTCGCTCCGCCAACTCGGCCTCCACCAACACCGTCGACTATCCTTGGGTATTGGACACCGGGGCTACGGATCACCTGACGAGTGATCTGGAACGCCTCCAGGTTCACGAGCGCTATGATGGCAAGGACCAGGTTCAGGTGGCAAATGGTGCAGGTTTGTCTATTTCACACATTGCTCATTCCCGTTTATCCGGTTCATCTCTTAAACTGCGCAACATCCTTCATGTTCCACACATCCGAGAGCATCTCATTTCTGTCTACCGTCTTGTTTGTGATAATGACGTGTTTGTTGAGTTTCACTGTCGTCTTTTCTTTGTTAAGGACAAAGCAACCAGGCGCGTCATTCTTCAAGGTAGCAGTCGCGGGGGGGGGGGGGGTCTACCCGATTCCCTTTGCTCGTGCATCGTCCTCGTCATCTCGCCATGCTTCATCCAGTGTCCGCGTTTCGTCGTCGCAATGGCATCAACATCTAGGTCACCCTACCAATAATGTGGTCACCTCCATTGTTCGGAGCCATGACCTTCCTTGTTCTAGTTCAAATAATTCACCATTAGTGTGTGATGCATGTCAGCGTGCTAAGAGTCATCAACTACCGTATTCTACATCTTATCATGTCACTACTATACCTCTTGAATTAATTCATTCAGATGTTTGGGGTCCAGCTATTGCGTCTTGGGGGGGGGGGGTACAAGTATTATGTTAGTTTTGTTGATGGCTACACGCGCTTCACTTGGATTTATTTGCTTAAACATAAGTCTGATGTTGAGCAAGTCTTTTATAACTTTCAGGCTCATGTTGAACGCCTTTTGGATTGCAAAATCAAGGCCGTTCAGTCCGACTGGGGTGGTGAATACCACAAGCTTCATCGCTACTTTCAACGCACGGGCATCTCCCACCGTGTGTCGTGTCCACATACGTCTCAGCAGAACGGTATTGCCGAGCGTAAACACCGTCACTTGGTCGAGACCGGCCTCGCCTTACTGGCGCATTCGTCTCTCCCACTCCGGGTTTGGGATGAGGCCTTTCTTACGGCATGTTATCTCATCAACCGTATGCCTAGTACAGTTCTCAACAAGGACACCCCCTGTTCCGTCTATTTCATGTTCAGCCCAATTATTCCTCTCTTAGGATTTTTGGGTGTGCTTGCTGGCCTAGTCTTCGCAAGTATAATTCTCACAAGCTGGAGTTCCGCTCCAAGATGTGTGTTTTTCTTGGTTATAGTCCTCTGCATAAGGGCTATAAGTGTATTGATTGCACCTCGGGTAGGATCTACATTTCTCGTGATGTTGTTTTTGACGAGTCAGTTTTCCCTTACTCCAGCCCGGGTGTCTCGGTTGATATTGCTTCTATTGAGCACGCCCTCACTTTTCCATCCAATGAACCGGTTTCGGATGTCCATGTGCGGAAATACGACCTGTCATATTTGTCATCTGACTTGTTTTCTACAGATGCTGCTCTAATTTCTTCCCAGGAAACCGTCGCCGCACCTGCAACCGCCGGCGTGATCAACGTGCATGGCCCCGACGTGCATGCCCCGTCTCTCGAGGCTGCCTCGTCGGCCTCACCCGCTGGCGCATCCACGGCCCCGTCGGCCTCGCCAGCTGGCATGACCGCGGGCCCGACTGGGTCGCCCCCGCTGCATCCCCGGTCTCGCCCAGGTCGGCCCAGCCCGCCTCGCCTGCGTCGGGCATCACCGAGTCGCCAGTCGCGTCTCCTGGGCTGCCATCCCGCCTGGCACCCCCTCGTCGCCTGGTTCGGCCCAGCCCGACGCGTCTCTCCGACCCGTGTCGCCTGTTGCTGACAATGGTTCAGCCGCGACACCATTGGTCGGGTCTCCATCGTCGCCGCCACCATCTACCGATGATGCAGCTCCCGGGCACACTATGGTCACTCGTCACCGTGATCATACACGTAAGGCCAAGACATACACGGATGGCATGGTGCGGTATGACACTCGTCGGCGTGCATTCTTTGCCGCACCCACTTCTCATCGTGATGCTCTTGGTGAACCGGCTTGGCGTGCCGCCATGTCTGCGGAATTTGCTTCCCTTTGTCACACGAACACATGGGTGTTGGTGCCTAGGCCTCCTGGTGTTAATGTTGTGAGCTGCAAGTGGATCTTTAACACCAAGCATCATCCAGATGGTTATGTTGACAAGCACAAAGCTCGCCTTGTTGCTCGTGGTTTTACTCAACAGCAAGGGATCGACTATGGTGATACTTTCAGCCCCATGGTGAAGCCTGCCACGGTTCGTCTGGTCCTCTCTCTTGCTATCTCCCGCGGGTGGAGTCTTCGACAGATTGATGTGAGTAATGCTTTTCTCCACGGTTTTCTGGCCGAAGATGTCTACATGCAGCAGCCCCCCGGTTTTGAGGATGCTCATTATCCCTCTCATGTCTGCAAACTCCAGAGGTCCATCTACGGGCTCAAACAGTCGCCGCGTGCCTGGTATGCTCGGTTGAGTCAGCGGCTCTCACAGCTTGGTTTTGTTCCCTCCAAGGCAGATGCGTCCCTGTTCATCTTTTCACATGGTGCTACTTAGATATATATATGCTGGTGTATGTTGATCATATTGTGATTGCTGGTTCTACACCTACTGTGGCGGATCGCCTTGTGCAGTCCTTGTCCGCGAGTTTTCCCATCAAAGACTTGGGTCAGTTGGAGTACTTCCTTGATTTGGAAGCGTCCTTTCATTCAGGGGGCATGACATTGACGCAGAAGAAGTATGCACTTGATCTCCTTCATCGCGTCAACATGGAGAACTGCAAGTTCACTTCCACTCCACTTGCTACATCCGAGAGTCTTTCGCGTCATAGTGGTGCATTGCTGAGTACTGACGACTCTTTCAGGTATCGTAGTGTAGTTGGACCACTTCAGTATCTGACGCTCACTCGTCCAAATATCTCCTTTGCCGTGAACAAAGTGTGCCATTTCCTGTCTCAGCCTACGTAGGTTCATTGGGAAGCAGTTAAGCGTATTCTGAGGTATGTCAAAGGTACGCTAGACACGGGACTACGGATTCGTAAGTCTAGATTTACTAGAGTCAGTATATTCACCAATGCAGACTGGGCAGGCTGTGTTGATGACAGACGTTCTACTGGTGGCTTTGCTATATTTGTTGGACCCAATCTTATATCTTGGAGTTCCAAGAAGCAGCCTACAGTCTCGAGGTCTAGCACCGAGGCAGAGTATAAGGCATTGGACAATGGCGCGGCTGAAGCCATTTGGATAGACACAGTTCTCACAGAACTTGGAGTCACACGGCAGCGCACGCCCATATTATGGTGTGATAACTTAGGGGCAACTTACCTGACAGAGAATCCAGTGTTTCATGCTCAAACCAAACACATTGAGATTGATTTCCATTTTGTGAGGGAACGAGTAGCTGTTAGTAAACTGGAAGTCAGGTTTATCTCAACTGATGATCAGCTAGCGGATGGATTTACTAAACCCGCCACTCGACAGATGCTAGTCCGTTTTAGAACCAATTTGAATCTTGTATGTAGTTTAGATTGAGGGGCCATGTAAAATAGGGTCTAGCATATTGTATATGTACATGTATTTGTATACGTATGTAATTGTATTATGATCATCTATATAAAGAGACGTGATGTTGGATGTTAGCCACCCATGCAAAACGCTAAACCTACCTCTTCAACTGGAAACTCATCCGATTATCGCAAGGGTCCTACTAGCGTACAAGTAACAACATAAACATAATCTATGTATGTTGAGGAGATATATATCCTAACATGACAGAACAGACTTCCATTTTCTTGTACATATTCAAGGCCGTGCTTCTTCATCCGCCCGTGTATATATGCTTTTTTGGCAACACATGTATATATGATGAAGGTTCTACCGTATGAGAAATATGGGAGGCAAATTCAGTAAGTTAACTGGCTTCATGCTCTTGCAACTTGCAACGAGTTATTTAAGTGCACTATGTCGTGGTTCTAAGTCTGACAGTAATGTAGGGGGGTAGGTATGGAGAGGCAAGATCTTAGCTATGGAGAAGTTGTAAGCACACGAGGTTTACGAGTTCAGGCCCTTCTCGGAGGAAGTAATAGCCCTACGTCTCGGAGCCTGGAGGCGGTCGACTGGATTATGCGTGTATGGTTTACAGGGGTGCGAACCCTTTACACTGAGGAGGGGGGTGGGTTATATAGAGTCCGCCGGACCCCTCCGGCCCTCAGTTGTGCAGGGTTTAAATACATTAAGGTCGGGCGTTACTGGTAACGCCCCTAATAAAGTGCCATGATGACCATAAAGGCTACTTAATAACCAACGTTAGCATGCGGAGTGCCTTTAGGTCTCCTGGCCGTCGAGTGGTTTGGTCTTGGTCGAGTGATTGCTTCTTGGTCGAGTGTCTTCGAGTCTGTCGAGTGGAACACCTCCAAGTCTATTGAAAGGTGATTTCTTCTAGAGATGTCCTTGGGTAGGGCAGTTGGGACAGGTCCATGACCCTACCTTAGGTACATAGCTTCATCATTAGCCCCCGAATGGATTGAGGTTTGAGTGGGGAAGGAGTTGAGAATTTCCCCGACTCGTTTTTCATGCCATGAGCATATCTGGTTTCGGATCAATGAACCTGAGTGATGACAGCAACTTCCTTTTCAGTCGCCTTGATCCATTCTTAGTTTTTTGTCGAGTGAGTTTCTTTACTTGAAAGGCTCCGAGTGACGGTGCGGAGGAGATCTTCGGTCTGACAAGTTGTTCTGCTGCCCGCAGATTTCGCGGGATCCGAATTTTGGGAAGCGCGCGGGATGGGGGAGGCCGCAGTAATCGGATGGGATAGGGCGGAGCCGCCTCGATCCCCACGCCACCTTTTTCGCCATGTATCACGCACGTGATTGTTACGGGATTTGACAGGACTGCCCGGGTCTACCAGTCAGCCACTCGGAAGTGGCCTCATATAAGGCGTCGGACCGGGGTCTCTTGAACAGTGCGTCCCCATTATCTCTTCTCCTCTTCACGCTCCTTCGCCGCGCTCACTCTCGCCTCAATGCCACCGCTCCGTACGCGTCTCGCCGGCAACGATGAGGAAGGAGAAGATGGCGGCTCTGGAGCGGGCGAAGAAGGCGACGGCAAAAGCGAAGGGGAAGGCGACCAGTCGGGGTGGATCTTCCTCGCGAACCGGACTGCCGAAGGGCTGGATCCAGGGCGACTGGATCCGCTCGATGATCACTCAAGAGGATCTTGACGACCTAGCCGAAGGAGGGCTGATCCCCCATGAATCGGTGCAGCTTCCGGGGAAGGAATCCGAGCCGCAACCTCAGGAGGGTGAGCGCGTTCTCCTTGCCACCCACGTCGACCGTGGATTTTCCTTGCCTCCTCACCCTTTCTTTCGGGGATTTCTGAACTTCTTTGGGGCACAACTCCACCACTTCACTCCCAACACAATCGTTTATCTCGCCGCTTTCGTTTCTTTGTGTGAGAATTTCCTGGGTTGTCGGCCTCACTGGGGTCTTTTCAAGCACATTTTCACTTATCGCTCTCAGACGGTGAAAAAGGCCTATCCGAGTGACGAGAGAACTCAAGTGATTCAGATGTGTGGGGGTCTTGGTGTTCAGATGAGAGGGAAAAGTTCATTTCCAGCCATGATTCTTCCCGACTTGGTCCGTGGATGGCAGTCAACCTGGTTTTACTGCAAAGACTAGTCGACGCCAGGGCAGTCGACTGGCCTCCCTCCTTTTACGATGGACCGAGTGAGGAAACCCTCCTCTTTGAAGGTGCTCCTGGAGGAGAAGGCGCAGGTGAGGGTGCTGGTCGAGCGAGTGGTCCAGCTTATCCGTGACGGGGTCACCGCTATGGATCTCTTGGAGGTCTTCCTCCAGCGGCGCATCCAGCCTCTTCAAGCCCGAGACCATTCGATGTGGATGTATTCGGGTCTTGACGACTCCACTCGGATTCACCCGGAGGAGGTCGATGACGACACACTGGAGAAGTGGCTGTCGGGCATGACCGGAAACAAGGACAACCCTAGGGGAGCCAGGAGAGTTCCTCCATTCGACCAGTCCCATGTACCAGAGAAGGTCCAATTCTGAGCTTTTGATTGTAATCTGAATTCACTCGCGCAACTGTCTATACTGCGTCGACTGACTTTATTCTTCCTGCTTTCTTTCAGGCCCTTATCGAAATGTATTCAATGCCCAACGCAGAGCAAGAGCAAGATCTGGAAGGAGAGGCGAGCGGCGGCGACAGTGGCGAATGGACTTCTGACAGTGAAGGGGACGGAGAAAGCGACGACTCAAGTGACGAAGAAGAAGTCGAGTCGCCTCCTCGCAGGGAGAGGCGATCCAAGCTTGACCAAGAACGACCGAGCTCCCGTGAAAAGGCGACTGCTCAGGCTGGTCAGTCTTCAAAGCATCCTTGGATCTCTTCACCGACCCCAACCGAAAAAGCGCCAAAGCATCCCAAAGTTGCAGAGCCGAAGACTCAGAAGGCGTTGCCGAAGATTAAGATTGACATCCCCGTCGCTTCTGCATGAGTGTCTCCCTTTGTATTCACTCGACGCCCCGTGCTGTTTGGTTTTCTTGTTTTAACCAGACGAACTTTGGAACTGGCAGCGCTGCTACTTTCGGGACCTCAGCTTATAGGGACGAGGATGAGGTAATGGAGGATGTGGTCACTTCCAATCTGGGTATGATTTCTGCCATTCTGTCTTTATTTGGTCGACTCAACTGCAATGTGCACCATTGGGTGATGTGATTTTGGCGATTGAACTTTGCACAGCTCCCAACATTATCGACCTCCCCGATGATGATGAAGAGCCTGAGAGGCCTTTGACGAGGAAGAATAGGCAAGCTCCTGCAAGCAGGGTGTCATAGTCGACGCCGAGGGCAGAACCAGTCGTTCAGGACACCGGCGACGCCAATCAGGGTTCTGTTACCTTCGCCGTGCCACTGTCGAGTGCCTTGCCTTCTTCGTCGACTGCTGAGGCCCCTGTCGACCCACCTTCAGTTTTTGCGACCCATCATGTCCTAGAGGACGAAGTGAATGCTGCCAAGGAGGCCATACGCCAGGCGGGCATCATGATGGAGAAGATGAAGACGGTGCGGGACGCCAGTCAGGCCGCCTACGACGCCAGCTCGGCTCACCAAAGCAGCGTTCAAGTTAGTTGGTCACCGCTTGTTCTGTTAGGATATGCTATCTGAAGACTCTTTCCGAAAATCTTTGCACCTGTACACCCACTGGGTACGTCGATTGAATTTTTGAACTAGTGGGGGCACGCTGAGTGCACCCACTGGGTGTAGTCCCCGAGACTACGGTGGACTGCTGGCAGTCGATTGTAGTCTTTGTATTTTGTCGAGTGTAAACCGAACTGGTAGTTTGTCTCTTCCACTCGGTCTGGTCGAGTGGGATCAGAACCGGTGGGGGCACGCCAAGTGCACCCACTGGGTGTAGTCCCCGAGACCGCTGTCGACTGCTGGCAGTTGACTGTGGTCTGAGTTCTACTTTCTCTCCTCTTTTTTTACTCCCTGCACTCGACTCCGGCGGGCCGGTCGAGTGGGATTAGAACCGGTGGGGGCACGCAAAGTGCACCCACTAGGTGTAGTCCCCGAGACTATGGTGGTCTACGGGCAGTCGACCGTAGTCTTAGTACTTATTGTCTTTGTCATTTTTCGCTGTAAAATAACTTCTCCTCTTTGATTTCAGAAATCTTGTGATCTTGGAGCTCGCTTTGCTGACTTGGAGAAACAGCAGATCCAACTGGACCTTGACTTGGAGCTAGCCAAGACAGAGCTACAAAAGGTCAAGGACGGCGCCGGTGGTAAGACGAGTTTGTCGACTGGTCTGTCTTAGGCTTGAGTACCCTTCTGCTCTTTCTGAATCAAGCATCATTTCCTTGCAGAAAAACCGAGAGAAGCTCTAGCGAAGAAGGATCAGGATTTGGCTGCTGCTCGAAAGGAAGCTGGCGATAGAACCGGTCTGGCTGAACAGAAACTGGCTTCAGTCGGCCAGTTGGAAGAAGAGAATACCAAGATGAAATCTGCTCTGAATGAAGTCAACAAGGAGTGCATGCGCTAGAAGAAGGACAATCTCAACCTGTGCGAGAAGATGGAAGGCATCGCTCGCAGGAGGGACGATCTGAAGAGCTATCAGAGGAGCCTTGCCAAGAAGTTGTTCATCAAGCTTGAAGGTGCACATTTTGTTCTGACTGATTTTTTTTTGTCAACTCAGCGTACGAAAATTAACTTATCCTTGGATCGTGAATGCAGAGTTTTGCCAGAACTTCGAGGAGGAGACTGGGCAGATCGAACCAGGTTTGGACCCAATCAATTCTCCCGTGAAAGATGAAACTGCCATGAATCTGCTCCGACTGGAATCCCGCATCGACGGTGTTGTGGACTACTTGGCTCGACTGAAGGTCGCTACGTCACGGATCGACCCGGCACTTTGGCCAGATGCCACGCTCTAGAATGATCTTGAGTCCCTGATGACTCGACTTAATGAGATCCCTGACCAAGTGCAGGAGTGGAAGAAATCTTCTGCCCGGTGTGGTGCTGATGTGGCTCTGTCTTTGGTTCATGTCCATTGCAAGGAGGTGCGACAAGATAAGCTGGCAGCAATCAAGGTCGCCAACACCTAGAAGCATGACTTCCGATCTTTTATGGAGACTTTCATCGCTGTAGCCACTCGGATCACCGACGGCGTCAACCTAGACGAGTTCGTCGAGCCTGCTAGTCCTCCACCCGCGGAGTGAACAAAATTTTATGCCTTGCCTTAAATTTGCGTCGGAATGCCGAGTGATTTTTGTAACCGTTAAACTCTTTCGGGCTGAATGCCCGAGCACTTCGATGTGTGATCCGGATCCTTTGGGATTTATCTGAACTTGGTTTATCATTGAATATCTTCATGAATCCCCCGTTGAGTGGAACTCGTTCTTCATTCGAGACAACTTTTGTATTTGTGGCGCAGCTCCGAAGGAGAAGGAAGCAGTTGACCTGCACCTCGTCGTCCTTGCGGGTCGGCGATGGAGCGCACATTGTATTTGTGGCGAAGCTCCCCAGGAGAAGGTGGCAGTAGTCCTGCACCTCGTCGTCCTTGCGGAGTGGGATGGAGCGCACGTTGTATTTGTGGCGAAGCTCCCAAGGAGAAGGTGGCAGTCGACCTGCCCCTCGTCGTCCATGAGGATTCAGATGTGTTTCGTACTTAGGCGAGTACTAGACTGCAGCTAAGCCCCCGAGCGGGAGGCTGGCTCACCACTCGGTAGGATTTTCAAATACTTAGGCGAGTACTGGACTGCAGCTAAGCCCCCGAGTGGGAGGGTCGCTCATCACTAGGTAGGATTTTCAAATACTTAGGCGAGTACTGGACTGCAGCTAAGCCCCCGAGCGGGAGGGTCGCTCACCACTCGGTAGGATTTTCAAATACTTAGGCGAGTACTGGACTACAGCTAAGCCCCTGACTGGGAGGGTCGCTCACCACTCGGTAGGATTTTCAAATACTTAGGCGAGTACTGGACTGCAGCTAAGCCCCCGAGTGGGAGGGTCGCTCACCACTCGGTAGGATTTTCAAATACTTAGGCGAGTACTGGACTGCAGCTAAGCCCCCGAGTGGGAGGGTCGCTCACCACTCGGTAGGGTTTTCAAATACTTAGGCGAGTACTGGACTGCAGCTAAGCCCCCGAGTGGGAGGCTGGCTCACCACCCGGTGGGATTTTCAAATACTTAGGCGAGTACTGGACAGCAGCTAACCCCCCGAGTGGGAGGCTGGCTCACCACTCGGTGGAATTTTCAAATACTTAGGCGAGTACTGGACTGCAGCTAAGCCCCCGAGTGGGAGGCTGGTTCACCACTCGGTGGGATTTTCAAATACTTAGGCGAGTACTGGACTGCAGCTAAGCCCCTGAGTGGGAGGGTCGCTCACCACTTGGTAGGATTTTCAAATACTTAGGCGAGTACTGGACTGCAGCTAAGCCCCTGAGTGGGAGGGTCGCTCACCACTCGATAGGATTTTCAAATACTTAGGCAAGTACTGGACTGCAGCTAAGCCCCCGAGTGGGAGGCTGGCTCACCACTCGGTGGGATTTTCAAATACTTAGGCGAGTATTGGACTACAGCTAAGCCCCCGAGTGGGAGGCTGGCTCACCACTCGGTAGGATTTTCAAATACTTAGGCGAGTACTGGACTACAGCTAAGCCCCCGAGTGGAGGCTGGCTCACCACTCGGTAGGATTTTCAAATACTTAGGCGAGTACTGGACTGCAGCTAAGCCCCCGAGTGGGAGGCTGGCTCACCACTCGGTAGGATTTTCAAATACTTAGGCGAGTACTGGACTGCAGCTAAGCCCCCGAGTGGGAGGCTGGCTCACCACTCGGTAGGATTTTCAAATACTTAGGCGAGTACTGGACTGCAGCTAAGCCCCCGAGTGGGAGGCTGGCTCACCACTCGGTAGGATTTTCAAATACTTAGGCGAAACGGGTTCGCAGCTAAGCCCCCGAGTGGGAGGCTGGCTCACCACTCGGTAGGAAATTATTTTTACAAACTTAGGCGAAACGGATTCGCAGCTAAGCCACCCACTGGGGGATTTCTCACGCAAACAAAAACAATAACAATCACTGGGAAAATTATAACGCTCTTGTCTTTGATAAATAAACTACAGGAGTTTTTCTTATTACATCTCATCCGAGTGAGAATTCAAGTATAAAAGGGGCGGAGTAGCTCCGCATTCCAGGCTCGTGGCTCATCAATCTGGCGATCGACATTATAGAGGTGGTACGCTCCATTGTGGAGGACTCTGGTGACTATGAAGGGGCCTTCCCAAGTAGGAGCGAGTTTGTGTGGTTTCTGCTGATCCACTCGGAGGACTAAGTCTCCTTCTTGGAAGGCTCGACTCTTCACATTTCTGGCATGGAATCGACGCAAGTCTTGCTGATAGATGGTCGATCGGATCACAGCTATTTCTCTTTCTTCTTCCAGGAGGTCGACTGCGTCCTGCCGGGCTTGTTCTGCTTCATCTTTAGAGTAGAGCTCGACTCGGGGGGCGTTGTGAAGCAGGTCACTCGGCAAGACTGCTTCGGCTCCGTAGACCAGAAAGAATGGGGTTCTTCCAGTCGATCGGTTCGGGGTTGTCCTCAATCCCCAAAGGACTGATGGAAGCTCATCGACCCATGCACCTGCTGCGTGCTTGAGATCGCGCATCAATCGAGGTTTCAGTCCTTTGAGAATTAGGCCATTTGCTCTTTCCGCTTGTCCATTCGACTGGGGGTGAGCAACCGAAGCGTAGTCAACTCGTGTGCCCTGAGAGGTGCAAAAGGCCCTGAATTTGTCAGAATCGATGTTTGACCCATTGTCAGTGATGATGCTATGCGGAACTCCATATCTGAATATCAACTCTTTGATGAAACTGATAGCAGTGCAAGCATCAAGATTCTTGATAGGCTTAGCTTCAATCCATTTGGTGAACTTGTCGACTGCTACTAGCACATGAGTGAAGCCGCTCCTGCCCGTTCTCAGTGGTCCAACCATGTCCAGCCCCCAAACAGCGAAGGGCCAGACGAGTGGAATGGTTTTCAGAGCTGACGCGGGCTTGTGCGACATATTGGAGTAATACTGACATCCTTCACATTTGTTGACTATCTCTTTTGCCATTTCATTGGCCCTTGGCCAGTAGAATCCCGCTCGGTATGCTTTAGCCACAATGGTCCGAGAGGACGCATGATGACCACAGGTCCCCGAGTGGATATCATCAAGGATCATCTGACCTTCTTCTGGTGTTATACACTTCTGACTGACTCCAGTCGCGCTTTCTCTATACAACTGTCCCTTTATGACTGTAAAGGCCTTGGATCGACGGACGATCTGTCGAGCCTCTTCTTCGTCCTCTGGGAGTTCTTTCCTTAGGATGTACGCGATGTACGGTATTGTCCAGTCGGGAGTGATGACCAAGACTTCCATGATCAGGTCGACCACAGCTGGAACTTCAACTTCAGTCGGATCCGTGGCACTTTTTGGCTGCGGGGCCTCTTCAGTGAAGGGATCCTCCTGAACTGATGGTGTGTGGATGTGTTCCAAAAACACATTGCTGGGAATGGCTTCTCTTTTGGAACCTATTTTTGCCAAATCATCAGCTGCTTGATTTTTCAGTCGGGGTATGTGATGAAGCTCTAACCCCTCGAATTTCTTCTCCAGCTTTCTCACTGCATTGCAATAACCAGTCATGGCTGGACTTCTGACGTCCCACTCCTTCATCACCTGATTAACCACCAAATCTGAGTCGCCATAGACCATGAGGCGACGGACGCCGAGTGAAATGGCCATGCGCAACCCATATAAAAGTGCTTCATATTCTGCCTCGTTATTGGAGGAATCAAAGTGGATTTGAAGAACATATCTGAGCTTATCTCCTCGGGGGGAGACCAACACCACCCCGGCACCGGAACCATTCAGCATTTTGGAACCGTCGAAGAACATGGTCCAATGCTCCGAGTGAACCTGAGTCGGCAGTTGCTGTTCAATCCACTCGGCGACGAAATCTGCTATTGCCTGGGACTTGATAGCTTTCTTTGCCTCAAACTTGATATCTAGAGGAAGGAGTTCAATCGCCCATTTTGCCACTCGACCAGTTGCATCTCTGTTATGCAGGATCTCTGACAATGGAGCGTCGCTGACGACTGTAATGGAATGATCAGAGAAGTAGTGAGCAACTTTCTTTGTGGTCATATAAATCCCATATACAAGCTTCTGATAATGAGGATATCTTTGCTTCGATGGGGTCAAAACTTCAGAAATATAATATACTGGGCGCTGAAATTTGAAGGCTTTTCCTTCTTCTTCCCGCTCGATCGTAAGTACCGTACTGACGACTTGTCCCGTGGCTGCGATGTAAAGCAGCAAAGGCTCCTTGCTGATTGGGGCAGCAAGCACCGGCTGGGTGGAGAGTAGAGCTTTGAGCTCTGCAAATGCTGCATCAGCTTCGGGAATCCACTCGAGCTTGTTGGACTTCTTCATCAATCGGTAAAGAGGCAATGCCTTTTCATCGAGACGAGATATGAATCGACTTAAAGCGGCCAAGCAACCAGTAAGCTTCTGGACATCGTGCACTCGCACAGGACTTCTCATTCGGAGTATAGTACCGACTTTTTCTGGATTGGCGTCGATTCCCCGTTCGGAAACGAGAAAACCGAGTAATTTTCCGCCAGGAACTCCGAATGTGCACTTTGATGGATTAAACTTGATATCATACCTCCTGAGGTTGGCAAAGGTTTCAGCAAGGTCAGTCAGCAGGTCGGAACCCTTCCGTGACTTGACCACAATATCATCCATGTATGCTTCCACATTCCGACTGATTTGAGTGAGCAAACACTTCTGAATCATCCTCATGAATGTGGCTACGGCATTCTTGAGGCCAAACGGCATGGTAACATAACAGAAGCACCTGAATGGAGTGATGAAAGCTGTTTTGATCTCGTCAGGTCCATACAGACGGATCTGATGGTACCCGGAATAGGCGTCTAAAAAAGACAGTCGCTCACATCCTGCAGTCGAGTTGACTATCCGTTCGATGCAGGGGAGAGGAAAATGATCTTTCGGGCAGGCCCGATTGATATGTTTAAAGTCAATGCACATGCGAAGTGACTTGTCCTTCTTGGGGACCATGACAATGTTGGCGAGCCACTCGGAGTGGTAGATCTCTCAGATGAACTCCGTTGCTAAGAGCCGAGCCACCTCCTCGCCAATAGCCTTTCTCTTCTGGACGGCGGACCATCGGAGATGTTCTTTGACAGGTTTTATTTTTGAGTCGACTCGTAGGCGATGCTCAGCCAGCTCCCTGGGAACACCTGGCATGTCAGAAGGCTTCCATGCAAAAATATCCCAGTTCTCACGGAGCAACTGGATGAGCGCTTCTTCCTATTTGGAGTTGAGTGTTGTTGAGATATGAGTTGGAGCAGCGCTGGGATCGGTCGGGTGGATGTGAGCTGTCTTCGTTTCACTAGACGACTGAAAAGCTGATTCTGTAGCGGGCTTCTTAGCTCGCAACAAATCACTCGGGTCTGCAGTCTTCTGGTATTCCTGCAGCTCTACCACTGCCATCTGAGCATCAGCAATCTTTGAACCTTTCTGAAAACACTCTTCTTCTTTCTTCTGATTGCCCGTAATAGTGATCACACCTTTGGGACCAGGCATCTTCAATTTGAGATACACATAACATGGTCGAGCCATGAAGCGTGCATATGCCGGCCTGCCCAAAATAGCGTGATACGCACTCTGGAAATCTACAACTTCGAATGTCAACTTTTCTTTGCGGTAATTCTTGGAATCACCGAAAACCACATCAAGAGCAATCTGGTCGAGTGACTCAGCCTTCTTTCCAGGAATGACTCCATGGAAACTCATGTTGCCGGTACTGAGTCTGGACATCGGAATGCCCATCCCTTTCAACGTCTCAGCATATAGTATGTTCAAACCACTGCCGCCGTCCATCAAGACTTTGGTTAGTCGAGTGCCTTCAACAACTGGGTCGACCACCAAAGCTTGCCTCCCAGGGGTGGCAATGTGTGTTGGATGATCGGACTGGTCGAATGTGATGGCAGTCTGAGACCACTTCAGATAACTGGGTGTCGCCGGAGCAACCATATTCACCTCCCGGTTGATAACTTTCAGTCGACTTTTGCTTTCAACATCAGCAAAAATCATCAGGGTGGAATTGACCTGGGGGTATCCATCGTCACTATCTTCCTTGTCCTCAACTTTATCCGACTCCATTTCCTTATCTTTGGGCTGCTTGCCCTGGAACTGCTGGATCAAGAGTCAACACTGTCGAGTGGTATGTTTCGGGTAAATGAAATTGCCCTCTTCATCTTTCTTGGTGTGGATGTGACATGGTAAATCCAACACATCATTTCCGTCCTGGTCCTTAACCTTCTTGGGGTTCCAAGGTCCTTTGGGTTTCCCCTTAAACTTTCCTTGAGTTACGGCCAAGGCTTCCCCAGGAGCAGCTGGCTCGGCTTTCCGCTTCTGTTTCCGATTGGAATTTCCTTCGGTTTCTTGAGCGACTGACTTGAGCTTGCCACTCCTGAGTCGATCCTCATCTTCACCATTAGCGTACTTGGTGGCAATCTCCATCATCCGATTCAGAGACATATCTCCGGTTCGACCGAATTTCAGATTCAGTTCTCTGTACTTGACGCCTTCTTTGAAGGCACAGACTGCTTGGTGGTCAGGCACATTCTCTACCGTGTGATGTAACGTGATCCATCTCTGGATGTAATCCCTCAAAGTTTCATTCGGCTTCTGTACGCAAGACCGCAGTTCCGTCAGCCCTGCCGGTCGCTTGCATGTTCCTTCAAATGTGGTGACAAACACTCGGGCGAGATCTTCCCAAGTGTAAATGCTGCTGGGCGCTAACTGGTTCAGCCACGCTCTGGCCGAGCCCTCCAACATGAGAGGCAGGTGCTTCATGGCCACTTCATCATTGCCGCCGCCAATCTGGACGGCCACTCGGTAGTCTTCAAGCCAAGTATCAGGCTTGGACTCACTAGTGAACTTACTGACTCCAGTCGCCAACCTGAAGTTGGGAGGAATCACAGCGGCCCTGATGGCTCTACTAAAGCACTCTGGCCCCGAAACATGTACTCTGCCGCTGGTAGGTGCATCTCTGTCATGACCTTCTCGGTGAGCTCTATTCCTGTCGACCAAACCTTGAACGAGAATGGATCTCGCATCAAAGCCTGGCTCCCTAGGGTCGACTGGAATCCTTTGCCCAACACTATGAGGGCACCTGTCATCCTGCTGTCGAGGCGCATACGACCCGCTCCTCGGAGGAGGGGTGGGCACTCGATGTCGACCGTCATAATCGAATCAGTGATCATATTGTTCACGGTGCCCGTACTGATTACGCCGGTCCTCACGTCCCTCATGCCTCGGGGGCGATTTTGGGCTATGAGCCGACTGGACTGTGTCTGCAGCAACGGGTCTGCTATAAATCCTGTTCCGCGACTGAGAAACAGCGGAATTCTGGTCTCCTGCTGCCCGGAGTAACGCTCTGATCTGCAGCAAGCCTCTGCCAGCCTCCGACTGGGAAGGCTGAATCGACTCTGCTATACGGGCTGCAGCTGCTAAATTCTGAATCGGAGTTCGATATACCTGCGGGGGCGGAAAGAGCTGACATCGACTGGATTCTAGAACCCGTTGTCACGCACGCTCGTCGAGTGCTCGCTGGAGGTTCTCCAGTCGAGTGCGCTCGGCCAAGTTTGCTAAGCGCGCGTCCTCCAAGGCACGAGCCTTGGGGGTTTCTCCAACGATAGGAGTGTGCAGTGCATCCATGTTCCGGCGACGAAGTTCTTCTCTCTATAGCGACGTGAGAGGCTCGGGGAGATATTCCTCATGGGGATGCGACGGGTCGCCTCCACCCGCGCCTCCGTCGGTGCGGGGAAAACTGGGAGGACTGGGCGGTCCATCGACCATCAGAACCTCCGCCGCCGGATCACTGCTGTCACACTCGGATGCGGTCTCTGCGGAGCCAGTCGACAGATCGAACAGGTTGTAGAGGGATTCGTCGGGCTCGATCGCCGCGACTTGAGGGGTGGCTGACTGGCGTGCCACCGCGTGTCTCACCCACCGCTGAAGTCTCGACCGACCGGAGCGCTTGCGCCGGCGGGAAACAGGGAGAGAGGACAACACAGGAGCCGACCAGTAGGGGATCGACGATTGCCACAAGAGAACGCCGCGGATGCATGCACTAAAGTGTGTTGCCCCCCGGACGGGGAGTGCGTCCACGTCGAGCGGAGCCTCCTGAAGCCAAGCGGAGTCGTCGGCGATGAACGTGAGCGCGCCGAGACGGATCTCGCGGCCCTCCACCAAAACTCCGCCAGAGACCATGATGATTTGGATCGGAAAAGATTGCAACTCCTCCAACAAATCGCTAAAACACCGGCCCCACGGTGGGCGCCAACTATCGTGGTTCTAAGTCTGACAGTAATATAGGAGGGTAGGTATGGAGAGGCAAGATCTTAGCTATGGAGAAGTTGTAAGCACACGAGGTTTACGAGTTCAGGCCCTTCTCGGAGGAAGTAATAGCCCTACGTCTCGGAGCCCGGAGGCGGTCGACTGGATTATGCGTGTATGGTTTACAGGGGTGCGAATCCTTTACACTAAGGAGGGGGTGGCTTATATAGAGTTCATCGGACCCCTCCGGCCCTCAGTTGTGCAGGGTTTAAATACATTAAGATCGGGCGTTACAGGTAACGCCCCTAATAAAGTGCTATGATAACCATAAAGGCTACTTAATAACCGACCGTTAGCATGCGGAGTGCCTTTAGGTCTCCTGGCCGTCGAGTGGTTTGGTCTTGGTCGAGTGATTACTTCTTGGTCGAGTGTCTTCGAGTCTGTCGAGTGGAACACCTCCAAGTCAATTGAAAGGTGATTTCTTCTAGAGATGCCCTTGGATAGGGCAGTTGGGACATGTCCATGATCCTACCCTAGGTACATAGCTTCATCACACTATACATTATGGCCGTTAAATACCGGTTGCATATAACCTCAAATTATTGACGCGGACGGACCTGGACGCTATGTGTTTGTACTGCTGGGAGTCTGGGACTTATTTATAAACTTGCTCAGATGGTATGATATTGTTCAAATGACTAGAACGACACACTGAACTATACTCGTTTGACCAATACTCAGTAGTCACATTAGAACATAGATGTAAATGACATTCTTTTCTTGTACCAGTTACATTAAGAAAACAAAGTCGAAATCTGCTTTGACAATCAATAGATGTTCTTTGGGAAAAGGCTGTTGTGGCAAGAGGATGATTGTGCCAACAAGTATCATGTAGGAGTAGTTAACTGGCAACTAGTTTGTCCAATCAGATTATTGTGGTTTAGGGTGGTACACTCATTACATGTAATATTGAATTTATCCTTGCTGGGTAAAGGAGGTTGGGGATAATCCGTTTTAGGTGTTAATTACTATAGAGTGTAGACTATACTCCCTCCATTCCATAATGTAGTGCTTCCTCTATTCACGTGTTTCAACTTTGACCGTAAATTTAACTACCAAGATCGATTGTGGCGGGAGCAAAAATTATATCAGTGAATTCGTATTCGAAAGAAGTTTTTAATTATATAATTTTTTCTCCCGCCGCAGTTTGTCTCGTTGGTTAAATTTATGGTCAAAGTTGGACCTCGGTAAACGCGGGCGCACTATATTTTGGAATGGAGGGAGTACAATTTAACATTCGATGCCAATGTTAGGAGTGTCCCTTTGTGCAAGAAGAAAGCGGGTGTATCCCATTTCTGGCAGGGGCTAATCAAAGGAAAACATGTTATGAGTTGTACTAGCTGTTAGAGTTGTGTCGAATATTATTGTACAAGTTAGGTTATAGTTGAATTTGGAGTCGTACGGTGTGTAGACAGGATACGGAGTCGTGTCCAAGTAGGACACTTGTATCCTAGGCCTCTCATATATAGCGGAGGTAGACACACGATGTAACCTATGCCAACATAATAGCACGGGCACGCGGGGAAGCCGGCGGCGTGTGCCGGCGCCCGGGCGGCCGGGATGCGGTATTGTGACGGTGTCACGAGGAAGAGCGCCCGTAGTCAGGCTCCGAGGATGTAACCATGATGGTGAACCTCGTTAACAAATCTCGATGTCGTGCTTGTGTGATTGCTTGGTCTTCGGTAGATTGACGGAGTGCCTCGGATTATTTTAACAAATGGTATCAGAGCAAGGTTCGAAGAGGCCGCATGGTACGTTGATTTATAGGATGGATCGTTATCAAGTTCATTGCAAAGACGGTGTGGTGGAGAATTGATCGAAGCTAAAGCTGGTCGGTTGAAGTATCTCATCCGCGGAAGTCGTCTGGTCGCGTCTGGACGAGATTGGAAATCGGCATAGCAATCGGAAGCATCGGCGACGTGGTCTGGTGTGTGCTTGGGAACTCGGCCGAATCATGATGCAGCAACACGTGCAACAGATCACGCGGAACGGCGGCGACGAGATGGATTGATCCAGCGCATGCCTTGTGCGTGCGAGCACGGGCGCTGCGGGCAGGTGGCCAGGCGCTAGCGAGGCGGGTGGCGGCGTGTGCGTCGATGGGCGGCGGCCGAGGCAGATCGATTGATCCTCAGATAGATCGGGAGCAGGGCGCTGGTGTCCTAGTGTGTGCAAGGCCCAAGGCCCATGTGTTGGTGCTGGTGGGCCAGAAACGCAGCAAGGCTGATCGGGAATAAGGGCGTCAGGACTGCTGAGCTGCGTGAGATTTGTTACAAGAAAAATAAAGGCGTCAGGTACATCGAGAGCAAGACAAAGAGCATGATGGAGAATATTGGGGCTGCACGTGAGCAAGGATAAACGGAACTTTTGATCTTGTGCACGGGAAGGCTACTAGAGGAATTCTCCGATGGCTCTCTTTGCTTGGTACATGTACATGTATGCACAGGATGACAGCGGTGCACGCTACAAAAAACAAAGGCGCGGTCGCAAGTCCATGAAATATTTGATACGATGCAAGTCAATGAAGATGGACATGTGCGGCGACGGCGGCGTGCGTACAAGGCTCGGGTAGAGTCTGGAGCATGTCGTTTCATGTTCATGCATACATATGCGTCAAGCAATGTACGGAGATGTGCGGAGCAGACACGGCGCAGGGTGAAGCATTGTTGCAGTCGGATAATTTTCGGCTGGGTCGGACTGGATTGTCTGATGGCCTGACATGGATGTTGGTCAAAGTATAAGACGGCGGTGATTTTGGCGACGACGACATAGGAGCGTGATGCTGATGATGACCGACTTGTGGAGTGTGGAAACACGTGGCGCAGGCCTAAGGGCTTGTGCGGCTTCGACAGACTATGGCGCTGGGTTGATTCAAGATGGTGCGCACAGGAGAGTTTGAAGTCAATAGGGCGCGGGAGGGTGGCATGTACAACCACCATGGAGTCATGTTGAATGTGGAGTTGGAGTCTGATGGACGACTTCACTCTGTGCTGATAGAGGGGCTACATCGTAAGAATTCGGAGAGTCGAAGCCTATTTCAGCGGGATAGCGAGAGACACGCGGATCGGACTGGGTACCAGTGGTCTGATGGAGACGTGATACTCGGCATCGGTCGGTGATGATCGGTGGTTCTCTGCAGTGGGGGGTTGAGGCAGTGTGGGCTAACTACCCGGGAGACTAGACCAGGACAGCAGAGGCTCGACGCGATGATAGCGGCGATGCGTGCGGTAAGCACGGGACATAGCGACAGGCCAATGCACTGATGGTCAGACATGTGGTCAGACAAACTGTGCATGGGGTGCTGAAGCAGTGTTGACGAGTATCGGATTCAAGTTGGTGACTGGGTCTATCGGTGCTAGTTGATGGACAGGAGTTGACCGTGGAGAATCTGAGAAAGCGGCGGAAAGTCTGAAATTGTCAAAAGCTGAGAGAGTACATGGCCGTATATTCTGTGGTGTTCAGTGCACATGGCAAAGTGCGTATGACAAATACAGAAGGAGGCGGAGTGCTATAGCTGTGGGACATGTCAGAGACTATCCGGGAAAAAGGATGAGACAACTCTGAATTTGACTCAGGGTGACACAGGGCGACGGTGAAATTCCTTCAAGTTTTAGACAGATGGTCAAGAAAAAGCGGTGATGTTGAGTTTAGGTAACTCTTGTATGTGACATTCAATATGTGAGTTTTTCATTTTCACACAAATAAGTTATCGGTGTGTGATGGTGTTCAACGGAAACTCGGGAAGTTGGAAGCACAAAGTAGAGTAATGAAAAACTTAACTTTGCTCAAGTGTTGATTGTGAAGAAGACGAGAAGGGACTGCAATTACAGGTGGAGTCACATGGAGTCTGGGAGTAGCAGCGGTGCTCATGGCATATCTCAAGTCCAATGTACATAGAGGTTCGACACACAGACGAATTTAAGGTGGTAGAGAATATTCGTCAAGGTGGAGTTTGTTAGAGTTGTGTCGAATATTATTGTACAAGTTAGGTTACAGTTGCACTTGGAATCGTACGGTGTGTAGACAGGATACGGAGTCGTGTCCAAGTAGGACACTTGTATTCTAGGCCTCTCATATATAGCGGGGGTAGACACACGATGTAACCTATGCCAACATAATAGTACGGGCACGCGGGGGAGCTGACAGCGTGTGCCGGCGCCCGGGCGGCCGGGATGCGGTATTGTGACGGTGTCATGGGAAGGAGCGCCCGTAGTCAGGCCCCGGGGATGTAACCATGATGGTGAACCTCATTAACAAATCTCGGTGTCGTGTTTGTGTGATTGCTTGGTTCTTGGTAGATCGATGGAGTGCCTCAGATTATTCGAACACTAGCTCTTTGTGTAAGAAGAAAACAGGTGTTCCCCATTTCTGGCCGGGCCTAATGAAAGGAAAAACTTTAGGCTTTGTAGAAAAGAAATAGGTAATGGGATTAATACTAGATTATGAGAAGAGATGTATCAGGTTTCGATTTGGATTAATTCCTAGGCTGGTCTGTGGAAACCAAGAGAACAACAATGACATCACGGTGTGGCGCTTCATGTAGAGGTTGCGTCTGAGGTTTTCACTTAGCACACTCGATGGGCATTGTTGACCAAGAGCTTGCTGTTGATGTTTGCTAGAGGTTGCCTTTTGGTGCTGTGTTATCTGTAATCCGCGTTGTATTCGTTTTAGTTCTTTTGTATATGTGTCTGGATTTAAACACTAGTGTTCAGTCATTTGTTTTAGGATCTAGCCGCATGGTAATGCTGTGGTGGTTGCTTGGTGT
The DNA here is from genome assembly GCF_018294505.1 of Triticum aestivum. Lineage (NCBI taxonomy): Eukaryota > Viridiplantae > Streptophyta > Magnoliopsida > Poales > Poaceae > Triticum > Triticum aestivum. The sequence continues at coordinate 386,040,278 of NC_057806.1, read as the reverse complement.
GGATAAGTGGCTGATAGCGTGGCTCACGCTTTGTTGCGCCGCTTCCGTATATAGACTATGGCATTCGCCTATGTATACATACACTAGAACAACTAGTAAATTGTACGTGCTTTGCACGTTGTTGAAATATACTTCCTTCGTCAAAAAATACGTGTCGGAAAAATGAACGTATCTAGATGTATTTTCATTCTAAATACATCCATTTTCATCCATTTATGCAACAAGTAATTTCGGACGGAGGGAGTATATAAAAAGCAAGGGAAGATATATCTGAAAATGTATTTTCTTTTCTAGAATCGTATTGGACAAGATCCAACTTGGTTCTTACCTCTCTAGGATCCAGATTGTTCTAGTCCCTTTTTCTTAGAGTATCAGATAAGCATGTGGATAGATGCTTCTAGAACACATGAGATAGTAGAGTTGGGGGTTCAATTAGAAGTCCACGTGGCAGAATCCTATGAGTTGAAAACTTTATCCAATGAATGATAATGCTTGGATTTGCCATCTCTTGACCGTTGGATGGGCATATCCAACGACTAATATTTGAAGCTATTGGCACACTATATAGTGCTATAGATATATTGCACCCAATGCACATCCGTATCAAATTTGGCTTCATTAGATAAACATCCACCTTGCTACGGGCTCTTGAAGCCGTTGATCTGAATCAACTCATATCGCTCAACAACCGAGCCACATACCAACGGGTCCACCCATCAACATATTACTCCATAAAGCACAATGTGTTGACCAAGTCAAAACCGCGGACCAAATCTCAAATTGAAGACCTCAATTGATTAAAAGAGCTTCCACCCTTATGGAGCTTAGTGACCATACAACTGCCAAGTGTTCAGAAATTGTAACATTTTAGGGTTATTTATCTAAAATGAGTTTGGGATCTCTGCAGAGACGACATCAAGCACATAGTCTGGTGGCACCATGAGCCACACCTTACACAGTTCCTCTCCTAACCCTACTCTAGCAAGTTTATGTGTGGCAGAGTTCGCAGATCATCCGACCCAAGATACTTTCACCTACTGAAACAAGTGGAAGATTGCTTTGATCTCCTCCACTGTTGGCCCTACAACAGCCAAGTTCTTATCCCTTCCCCGAAGCATCGACACCACTGCCTTGTTGTCAGTATCCAAGTGCAGCTTCTATATGTTGATCCCGGCCGCTAGTTGGACCGCCCTTTTGCATGCTAAGATCTCCACCGTCTCCAGCTCTGTTGCATGGTTATAGACATGACAGGCAGCCGCCCGGAAATCCCCCGCATGGCCTCTCAGGATCACTCCTCCGCCTTCCTTTTCTCCATGCTTTGACACAACACCATCTGAATTTGCTTTAATCCACCCCTCTGCCGGAGCTGTCCACTTTTGAATTTCCTTCTTTGACACAGCCGGTGCCTCCTTCTTGTGTACCGAGAGCCATTCTGCCATGTACGCACACACTGACATCGCTATTTCATGTGGCACTGCAATCTTCTTCCCATCCTTTGCTTCATTTCGAGCCAACCATAATCCATAACAAGCCTGGACCATCGCCGCCCGTTCGTCAGCGCTCGCCTCTACGAACCATCCCAGCAGCCAGGTTGAGACAACAACCGAGGAGTCAATCTAACACGGTGGGATTGCTACCGCAACTCCTTTCTCCGAGCGCAGGACCTTCCAGAAAAGAACCGAATGCGGACATGTCCAAAACCTGTGCATAAGCGTCTCCTCTTTCCCGCACGCTGCACAAAAGACCCCAGCCTTGATGCGGCGTCTTAGAAGCTCCGACCCGACTGCTAGCCCATTTCTCATCAACCTCCATGTATGTATTTTCACCTTATTTGGAGCACATGTGTCCCACAAGCCTGGCCACCCTTTGTGTTTTTGAACTGAGGAAGAAGTGCCCGGCCGTCCGGTCTTAATCCCATTCAGCATCATCTTAAGGTGGTATGCAGACTTCACCGAAAACACTCTGTTCTTCGTATAGTTCCATGCAATATAATCTTCCATCCCCGGGCCTCCGATAGCTATTTGTTTGACATCGTTGGCGTCCTCCATTGAGAGCATATCGTCAACTTTGTTCATGTCCCATGCCATGCCATTTGGTGTCATCAGATCGCATACCTTAGTGACACACTGCACATGCGCTTGCCCAAGTGGCTTCGAACTTCCCTGTCTTGGTATCCAGTTGTCATGATGGATGTTGATTTGAGACCCATCTCCTATGCGCCATATAGTGCCCTCCCTCAATAGATCACATCCGTATAGGATACTTTGGAAAGTGTATGAGGCCCCGGAGGGGCATGTTGCATTCAAGATCGTACCTTCCTTGAAATATCGTGCCTCGAGTACTCTTGCACATAATGAGTCTAGATTTTGTAAAACTCTCCATACCTGTTTCGCCAGTAGTGCTTGATTAAATGCCACTGGGTCTCTGAATCCCAGCCCCCCTCCCGCTTAGCAGTACACATTTTCTCCCATGCTAACCAGTGCACCTTCCTTTCACCATTTGCTGCACCCCACCAGAAACTTGATGAAATCGAAGTCAGGTTCTCGCACATCTTCTTTGTGACTTGAAAACAGCTCATGGTAAAAGTCGGTGTAGCTTGTAGCACAGATTTAACTAACGCTTCTCTCGTTGCTTTTGATAATCCTTGTCCTTTCCATCCCGAGACCTTCCCTTTTGAACATTTAGTAACATATTTAAAAGTACCATCCTTGGACTTCCCAACCACTGTTGGCAGTCCTAAATACCTCTCACTCAATGCCTCTGATTCAATCCCAATTGCCTGCATAAGTGTCCCTTTCTCCTCCTCAAGACAACCTTTACCAAAAAACATAGATGATTTTTGAAGATTTACTTTTTGCCCAGATGCAGCCTCATACTTCTCTAAGATATCCTTGAGGGACACAAAATTGTCTTGAGATCCTTCCAAAACACAATGCTATCATTAGCAAACAAGAGATGTGTCACGTGGGGGCTAGTGCTCCCAAATGAGACACCCTTGATGATTTGGTTCTCTTGATCCTTTTTTAGAAGTGCCGAAAAACCCTCAACATAGAATAAGAATAAATAAGGGGATAGAGGGTCTCCCTGACGCAGCCCCTGGATGGTAGAAACCCCCTAGAGCAGCCACCGTTTAACTTGACCGTGAATTTTGCTGATGTTACACATCTCATCACCATCGATATCCATCCCCGAGCAAAGCCAAAACGTGATAGCATTTGTTCTAAGAAAATCCACTCTACCCTGTCATATGCCTTCATCGTATCCAACTTAACCGCACACAATGGTTTCTTCCTCTTCCTTTTCCTGATTGCATGAACACTCTCATACGCCACAAGCATGTTATCCGTGATCAGTATCCCTAGAACAAAGGCACTTTGCTCTTCAGAGATCAACACTGGGAGAATAAGCTTCAGCCTATTAGCAAGCACCTTGGCTGCGATTTTATATAGAACATTACAGAGATTGATCGATCTGAATTGCGAAAGCAACTCCGGTGAGTTAACTTTGGGTATCATCATAATGACCGTCGAATTAAAACTATCAGGCCCTGCTACATCCTCCAAAAAGTCCCGAACGGCTCGATAAACATCATCGCATACCAACAACTAGTGTCGTTGGTAGAACATCATCGGGAGCCCATCCGGTCCCGGCGCCTTCGCCGGTCCCATTTGGAACAGCGCTGCTACCTCTTGAGCATCCGTTGGTTTTCTCTTGAAGAGGAAAGGGTGATGCAACAAAGTAGTGTAATTATTTCCCTCAGTTTTGAGAACCAAGGTATTAATCCAGTAGGAGACAACGCTCAAGTCACCAAGTACCTGCACAAACAATCAAGAACCTTGCAACCAACGCGATAAAGGGGTTGTTAATCCCTTCATGGCCACTTGCAAAAATGAGATCTGATAAAGATAATAAGATAAATATTTTTGGTATTTTTGTTGTATAGATTGGAAAGTGAAGATTGCAAAATAATAAAACGAGATGCGATGTAAATAAAAGAGATGCAATATAATAAGAAAGAGACCCCGGGGGCCATAGGTTTCACTAGTGGCTTCTCTTGAGGTAGCATAAATTACGATGGGTGAGCAAATTATTGCCGAGCAATTGATAGAAGAGCGCATAGTTATGAGAATATCTAGGCAATGATTATGATTATAGGCATCACGTACGTGTCAAGTAGATCGAAACAATTCTGCATCTACTACTATTACTCCACACATCGACCGCTATCCAACATGCATCTAGAGTATTAAGTTCATAAGAATAGAGTAACGCATTAGGCAAGCTGACATGATGTAGAGGGATAAACTCAAGCAATAGGATATAAACCCCATCTTTTTATCCTCGATGGCAACAATACAATATGTGCCTTGCTGCCCCTACTATCACTGGAAAAGGACACCGCAAGATTGAACCCAAAGCTAAGCACTTCTCCAATGGCAAGAAAGATCAATCTAGTAGGCCAAACTAAACCGATAATTTTAAGAGACTTGCAAAGATAACAAATCATGCATATAAGAATTCAGAGAAGAACCAAATAATATTCATAGATAATCTTGATCATAAATCCACAATTCATCGGATCTCGGCAAACACACCACAAAAGAGTATTATATCAAATAGATCTCTAAGAACACCGAGGAGAACTTTGTATTGAGAATCAAAGAGAGAGAAGAATCCATCTAGCTAATAACTATGGACCCGAAGGTCTGTGGTAAACTACTCACGCTTCATCGGAGAGGCTATGGTGTTGATGTAGAAACCCTCCGTGATCGATTCCCCCTCCGACAGATCGCCGGAAAAGGCCCCAGATGCGATCTCACGGGTACGGATGGCTGCGGCGATGGAAAAGTGGTTTCGTGGCTCTCCAGGATGTTTTTAGAGTACAAGAGTATATATATGCGAAAGAAGTGCGTCGGTGGAGCTCCGTGGGGCCCACGAGGGTGGGGGCGCGCCTACCCCCTGGGCGCGCCCTCCTGCCTCGTGCCGCCTCGTGGACTTCCGGACTTCCACTCCAAGTCTCCTGGATTGCATTTGTTCCAAGAAAGATCCTCGCAAAGGTTTCGTTCCGTTTGATATTCCTTTTCTGTGAAACACTAAAATAGGCAAAAAAAACAGAAACTGGCACTGGGCCTCCGGTTAATAGGTTAGTCCCAAAAATAATATAAAAGAGCATATTAAAGCCCATTAAACATCCAAACATATAATATAATAGGATGGAACAATCAAAAATTATAGATTCATTGGAGAAGTATCAAGCTCCCTCTCGATCTCCTCATCTGTAATAGTAGCCATCAGTTTAGCATTCATAGCTTCCGTGACAGCCGGCTCAATGTTTTCCAAAAGATGATGCACATCAGCCGATCCCTCCGACATGAATAGTTTCTCATAAAACGTGGCTGCCATCTCTCTCATCCCCTCATCAATAGTGCACCTCGACCCATCTTCCCGCACCAATGCTTTGATAGTGTTCTTCCTCTTTCTGTGTGAGCAACGGTTCTGAAATTATTTTGTGTTTTGGTCTCCAGCAATCAGCCAGTCCACTCGGGACCGCTGTTTGTATAAGATCTCTTAATTCTCATAAATGTCCCATAGTTTCCCTTCTACGTCCCGGATCTCCAGTGAGCAACAGGTTCGCAGGGCTCGCCGTTTCACATCCTCTAACTGAGTTTTTAACTTGGCAATTTGTTTTCTGATAGAACCAAACACTGTCCTACCCCACTGTTGCATGTCAGCTGACACACGCTCTAGCTTTGACCATACTGCAGCTAGCCCTCTGTCTCCATTGCTCGCCGCTTGCCATGCCGCCGTCACCATTGCCTCATACTCCGTGTGTTTTAGCCACGCTTCTTCCTGATACGTCTCTAATGTATCTATAATTTTTAATTGTTCCATGCTATTATATTATCAATCTTGGATGTTTTATAATCATTTATAGTCATTTTCTATCAGTTTTTTGGTACTAACCTATCAACATAGTGCAAAGTGCCAGTTCCTATTTTCCCATGTTTTTTACATCGCAGAAAATCAATATCAGACGGAGTCCAAATGCCATGAAACTTTACGGAGAATTTTTATGGGCCAGAAGGAACACGATGGGCCCTAGCTGCGCCTGGGGTGTGCCCCGAGGGGGGCACAACACACCTGGGCGCGCTAGGAGACCTAGGCGTGCCCTGGTGGGTTGTGCCCACCTTGGGTGCCCCTCGGACCGCCTCTTTGCTCTATAAATACCCCAAAAATCTCAGAACCCTAGGGGAGTCCACGAAATATTCATCCAGCCGCCGCAGAGTCCAGAACCACCACATCCAATCTAGACACCATCTCGGATGGGGTTCACCACCTCCATTGGTGCCTCTCCGATGATGCGTGAGTAGTTCTTTGTAGACCTTCGTGTCCGTAGTTACTATCTAGATGGCTTCATCTCTCTCTCTATTGATTCTCAATACAGTGGTCTCTTGGAGATCCATATGATGTAACTCTTTTGCGGTGTGTTTGTTGGGATCGATGAACTTTGAGTTTATGATCAGACCTATCTTTTTATATCCATGAAAGTATTTGGGTTTCTTTGATCTCTTATATGCATGGTTGCTTATAGCCTCAAATTTCTTCTCCAATATTTGGGTTTTGTTTGGCCAACTTGATCTATTTATCTTGCAATGAGAATAGGTGCTTTGTAGTGGGTTCGATCTTACAGTGCTTGATTCCAGTGACAGAAAGGGAAATGACACGTATGTATGGTTGCTACTAAGGATAAAACGATGGGGTGTATCTCTACATAGATAGATCTTGTCTACATCATGTCGTCGTTCTTATTGCATTACTCCATTTCTCCATGAACTTAATACACTAGATGCATGTTGGATAGCGGTCGATGTGTGGAGTGATAGTAGTAGATGCAGGCAGGAGTCGGTCTACTAATCTTGGACGTGATGCCTATATAATGATTATTGCTTGGATATTGTCACGAGTATTTGGAGTTCTATCAATTACCCAACAGTAATTTGTTTACCCACCGTTTGCTATTTTTCTCGAGAGAAGCCACTAGTGAAACCTACGGCCCTCTGGTCTTCTTTCTCATATATTTGCCTTTATGATCTATTTTTCCTTTGCTTTTATTTTCAGATCTATTAATTCAGAAACCCCAAAATATATTGCTGCACTTTATTTTATTTGTGATCTACTTATTCAATCTATTACAACTTTCTCCCGTCACGCACCAATTTCTGGCACCGTTACCCGAAAGGGATTGACAACCCCTTTAACACGTCGGGTTGCGTGGATTTGTTATATATGTGCGGGGCTGTTTACGTTGTGTTGCTTGGTTCTCCTACTGGTTCGATAACCTTGGTTTCATATCTGAGGGAAATACTTACCACCATTGTGCTGCATCATCCCGTCCTCTTTGGGGAAATACCGACATAGCTTCAAGCAACATCAAAAGAATTTCTGGCGCCGTTGCCGGGGAGGATCTTCAACATATAACAGGTTCCTAATCACAAATCTCATCTCCTTGCAATTTACATTATTTGCCATTTGCCTCTCGTTTTCCTCTCCCCCACTTCACAAGAATTTGATGTTTTATTCGCCTCTTTTTTTCCGTTCGCCGTTTTCTTGCCGGATCTGTTTTTTAGTGCAATCTTGTTGTGTGGTCATCATGACGCAAGAGAACACCAAGTTATGTGATTTCTCAAATACCAACAACAATGATTTTATCGGCACTCCGCTTTCTCCTCCCGCCACTAGTGCGGATACTTGTGATATTAATACTGCTTTGCTGAATCTTGTTATGAAAGACCAATTTTCCAGTACTCCTAATGAGGATGTAGTGTCCCATCTTAATACCTTCATGGAATTATGTGATATGCAAAAGAAAAAAGATGTGGACAATGATGTGGTCAAGATGAAATTATTTCTGATTTCTTTGCGTGATTCTGCAAAAATTTAGTTCTCTTCTTTGCCTCACAATAGTATCGATTCTAGAAATAAGTGCAAAGATGCTTTTATCACTAAGTATTTTCCTCCCGCAAAAATTATTTCCCTTAGAACCCAGATCATGAATTTCAAGCAACTTGAACATGAGCATGTTGCACAATCTTGGGAAAGGATGAAAATGATGCTAAGGAATTGCCCAACTCATGCGTTAAATCTTTGGATGATCGTACAAAATTTCTATGCGAGGTTGAATTTTGTCTCTCATAATCTTTTAGATCCAGCCGCAGTTGGTACTTTTATGGAAATTACTTTGGGTGAAGACACCAAATTGCTTGATAATATTATGGCAAATTATTTGCAATGGCATACCGAAAGGGCTCCTGCTAGTAAAAAGGTTAATTCAGTTGAAGAAATTTCTTCTTTGAGTGAAAAAGTTGATGCTCTTGTGAAATTGGTTGCTAGTAGAAGTGCTCCTACTGATCTTAATTATATGCCTTTGTCTACTTTGATTGATAAAAATAGTGAGGTCATAGAAGTGAATTTCATATCTCAAAATAATTTCAATAACAATGCTTATAGAGGTAATTTTAATCCTAGACCTTTTCCTAGTAATTTCTCTAATAATTATGGTAATTCCTATGGAAATAAATCTTATAAAAATAATAGGAAAACCTCTGATCTTGAGAATAATATTAAAGAATTTATCAATACACAGAAAGTTTTCAACACTTCCATAGAAGAAAAGTTGAGTAAGATTAATGATTTGTCTAGAAGTGTTGATAGAATTGCCCATGATGTCGGAAATATCAAGATGAAATTTTTTGTGCCTAAAGTAGATGAATCAATTAAAGCTCTTTATGTTTCTATGGATGGAAGTAATAAAAGAACCGCTATGCTTAGAGCTAAAAGAGAACTTTTAGAAAAATCATTTTCTAGTGATTTCTTTTGCAAAAGTGATGAAGATCTTAAAATGATTGGTGTTTCTTCTATTGATTCATTGTTTAGTAAAATTAATATTGATGAAAACAGGACTGGATAAGAGTCAACTTTAGGTAGAAGGCGTCCCAATATTTCGGAGGGTGAAAATCTTGTTGAGAAAATTAATGAAAGTGGGTTTGGAGAGGTCAAAACTTTAGCTAGTGATGTGCCCACTCTTTTGGATTACAAAGACTTTAATTATGATAGTTACTCTTTGACTGATTGTATTTCTTTGTTGAAATCCATGATAAATTCACCCCATGCCTATGAACAAAATAAAGATTTTACTAAACATATTGTTGATGCTATGATGAAATCTTTTGAAGAAAAATTGGAATTATAAGTGTCAATGCCTAGAAAATTGCATGATGAGTGGGAACCTACTATCAAAGTCAAGATTAAAAATTATGAGTGTTTTGCTTTGTGTGACTTGGGTGTTAGTGTTTCTGCTATTCCGAAATCTGTATGTGATGTGCTTGGTCTTACCGATCTTGAATCGTGTTCTTTGAATTTGCACTTGGCGGACTCTACTATTAAAAATCCTATGGGAAGAATTAATGATGTTCTTGAAGGAAATATGCCCTAGAGGCAATAATAAAGTTGTTATTTATATTTCCTTATATCATGATAATTTTTTATTGTTCATGCTAGAATTGTATTAACTGGAAACTTAGTACATATGTGGATACGTAGACAAACAGAGTGTCCCTAGTGTGCCTCTATTTGACTAGCTCGTTAATCAAAGATGGTTAAGTTTCCTAGCCATAGACATGTGTTGTCATTTGATGAACGGGATCACATAATTAGAGAATGATGTGATGGACAAGACCCATCCGTTAGCTTAGCATAATGATCATTTAGTTTTTCTGTTATTGCTTTCTTCATGACTTATACATGTTCCTCAGACTATGAGATTATGCAACTCCCGAATACCGGAGGAACACCTTGTGTGCTATCAAACTTCACAACGTAACTGGGTGATTATAAAGATGCTCTATAGGTGTCTCTAATGGTGTTTGTTGAGTTGGCATAGATCGAGATTAGGATTTGTCACTCCATGTATCGGAGAGGTATCTCTGGGCCCTCTCGGTAATGCACATCACTATGAGTGTCGGTGTCAAAACCGGCGGATCTCGGGTAGGGGATCCCGAACTGTGCGTCTAGGCCGGATGGTAACAGGAAGCAGGGAACACGGCATTTTACCCAGGTTCGGGCCCTCTTGATGGAGGTAAAACCCTACGTCCTGCTTGATTAATATTGATGATATGGGTAGTACAAGAGTAGATCTACCACGAGATCAAGGAGGCTAAACCCTAGAAGCTAGCCTATGGTATGAGTGTTGTATATGGAGTTTTTTCCCTACGGACTACAACCCTCCGGTTTATATAGACACCGATAGGGTTAGGGTTACATAGAGTCGGTTACAATGGTAGGAGATCTTGAATATCCGCATCGCCAAGCTTGCCTTCCACGCCAAGGAAAGTCCCATCCGGACACGGGACGAAGTCTTCAATCTTGTATCTTCATAGTCCTGGAGTCCGGCTGAAGGTATAGTCCGGCTACCCGAACACCCCCTAATCCAGGATTCCCTCAGTAGCCCCCGAACCAGGCTTCAATGACTACGAGTCCGGCGCACAGATTGTTCGGCATTGCAAGGCGGGTTCTTCTCCAAATCTTGTGTACCTGTAGGAATAATGTCCGATTTTTGTAATGTAGTGCTCCTCGGCTTCCGCGCCCAATAATGGCCGTATTCCACGTGTCAAACGAATGCGAAAAGCCGGGGCGTTTTTACATCCACACCCCTAGTCGTATAAACGAGCCGCCTATTTAACGGGATGGGGACTTAGGTCCAAACCACATCTTCTCCTTTCCGCGAGTTAATATCAGAGCGCTTCCAGCAAAGGTCCATTCCAACATGACCAGCCATCACAGCTCCTCCCCTCGCCCCTCCGGTCCCAAACCCGAGGACTGGGAAGGTTGCACCATCCCGCATAGCGAGTTAGTGTCGCTTCAGGCCAAGGGATTTCTCCCTCAGGCATACATGGTCCCGGTCCGAGCCGGTCTCGCCACCTACAATGGCGGAAAACAAGCGGAGAGCACCCCCAATCCTTCTAAAGGAGAGCGGGTGTGCCTTGTCCCCTATCTAATAAGGGGACTGGGATTTCCAATTCATCCATTTCTCCGCGGGCTTCTGGAGTTCTACGGCCTCCAGCTGCACAATCTCACGCCCGGCTCCGTATTGCATATTGTAGGTTTCGTCGCCCTTTGCGAGCTATTTTTAGGCGTTGAGGCTCATTTCGCGCTGTGGAAGAGGTTATTCTGCCTGGTGCCCCGTTCTCAAGAGGGGTCTATATACCAAGTGGGCGGAGCCGAAGTATGGCGCATCGCCGGGACCGGATACCTATCCGGAACCCCAAAGAAGGCGTCCGAGGACTGGCCTTCGGAATGGTTTTACATAGATGACGTCTCGCTACCGGACCCTATCCGGGTCGGTCTCCCTGAGTTCAACAGTGCTCCATTGAAGAAACACTTGAGCTGGCGTCCGCGGAGCTCTCAGAGAGAAAGCGACAGAGACGTCCTTTACCTGATGGGCCGGATAAGACTGTTGGCTCATTCCATACTAACCATGATAGGAGTCATGGCCGCATGCATTATGCAGGGGGTGCAGCCGCTTCAATATAGAGGCCACCCCATGTGGGATTTCAACGGGGAGGATGACGCCACACGTTATGGTGGTAAGGGGCCGGCCTCAGCCGCCTTAGTAAAGATCTTATCCTCTTTGTACAAGGGAGAAAAGGAGGAATTCCTCCGCGTCAACCCGCGGGCCAGATTCAGTATGTACGATCCTCCAAGTTGGGTAAGTGAACAATTGCGCTTGCCCGTTTGTTTTATACTCCCATGGTTAGATAGGTAGTCTAACGACTTCAATGCAGGAACTGCGGCAGGAGGTAAAGGATATAAACAGCCGCCCTCCACAACCCGAGGACCTAGAACAGTCCCTCAATCCGGACTCCGAAGAGGATCCGGACATATCGGTGGAGCTTATCGACGGGGTGTTCCATCAGCTAAGCAAGGGCAATACCTTGGTAGCCATTACGGCGGATTACCCAGGGTTAATCCCGGCCTCCCAGGTGACAGAAACCGGGGTCTTATTCCCTTGAAAGAGATTCCACCCTCTCGTAGCCCGGTGTTTCTGACGACAATCATGTTTTGCAGGGGAGATTTCCGAGGCAGGAGGCCGAACCTACGGCGGCTAGCCAACGAGGGGCCGCAGGGCCCCGTGGGGAAAAAAGGAATGTAGTCCGGACTGAGATGCCGGCGCAAAGGTATAGTGCACCCTCTGTTTCCCTGGAGTTATTCTGTCAGGGCATATTAACGTTCGTGCTATCTTCAGAATGAAGAGACCTCGCCGGACTACATCCGGAGAGGTTGCTAATCGCGCCTCCACCAGCCAGGCTCCAACGTCTGGTCAGGAAGCGGAGGCGAGCACAAGGCGCGCGCTGGACGCTCCTCTGACAGAGGATGCGGACAGGCTGTCTGCCACAAATTCTGAAGTGGAGAGTGCCATGAACCACAGGCGTCGCCGGACAATTCTACACGACGCTTGTTTCTCCCAAGAGGATTTAGATGCCTTTAATTCGGGAGATGCGTACCTCCGTGCCGCTCAAAATGGTTTAGCCAGAGCCACGGAGCAGTATGTAAAAGACATACGGGTAAGAAAATTTTGGTTATATATATATATATATATATATATATATATATATATATATATATATATATGCCAGTAGCCCCCGAGACTTGAAGCAGTTAGAGCAACTGATTTGAGGATCATTTAATATGCAGGTTCTTACAGAGAAGAATGCCGTACTGTCCCAGGAGCTGGAAAAGTGCAAGGCCCAACTAGAGGCCGCATTAGCCGCAGTAGGGGAGCCCAAAGAGACCCCTCGGGTAAGATACACTTCGAAAGATTTGTATTGTGCGGTGTGGGTGCAAATCTGACAAATCATATTGTAGATGGCGCCGGACTCGATCCGGACAAGCAACAACTCTTACGCCAGCTAAAGGCCGGTGAGAGTATGTTGACAAAGGTGAGGCGAGAGAAGAATGATCTTCAGGATGCCAACACCAAGCTGGACGTCGAACTTAAAGATGTTCGTGGCCAGCTGTCGGACTCCACGAAGGAGAATCAGCGGCTTCGACGTGGCATTTTTAGTAAGTGCTTGAACGAAATTTGAAAAAAAAGGTTCGGCGAGGAAGTCGACTAACAGAGTAATGTCTGTAGGTATGCTCACAGGTCGTCCTGCAGAGGAGATGCCCGGTTCTACGGGTGACCTTCTTCCCGAACTCTTGCAACTGCACGAGCGAATTCGGCAGGCGATGCGGGGTATTGCCCAAGCCTTATGGCCTGCCCACTCCGTGCTCGAGGGCCTTGGAGAGCTTGCGGAGAAGCTGAAGGGAGCTCGGCGGCACTTTCGGTTATGGAAGATATCGGCCTGCCGACAAGGCACTAGGGAGGCCTAGGCCATGGTGAAGACCCGTTTTACGAAGTCTGACCCAAACCACATGGCCGAGGTCAGACCAGTGGGGCCTGACGGGAAGGAGATCCCTGTAAGCTTAGTATACGGCCAAGTAGAGTTGGCCGTGAAGTATTCCCAGTAGGACTGTAAATTAGACAACCTGTTAGATGGTATAGAAGAGGAATACAATCAGTCAGAATGACTATGTAATTTTGAATTGACATGTGTAATGCCTTCTAGCCGGATTGTAGATCGTTTGTCGTTGCCGACCTTTTCGCTTCAACCTCGGGACCTGACGGTCCGGAGTGTGTCCGAATACCATAGCGGTTATATAAGAACCGGGGTATGCGTGGAGACCAGGCGTAGGGGTCATTAGTGCTTTATTAGACAAGTGCCCAACTAGTTATGTTATATTACATGGTTAGTAAGAAACATCTTCCAGAGAGAATAGTTCCGTTAGGGGTTCCTTTTGCTGGGAGGCATGCCCTAAAGTGCATGTCCGGACTGCGTGAAAAAACGCAGAAAAAAGCATCTGGGGGCGCATAAAATGGGTAAAAAGATCATCTTTTATTTCACCGACCGAATATTCCCTTAAGAACGCTAGCTTTCGGCTTCACCCAGTCTGAGGTACACATCCGGCTGACCCGGCAGTAACAATCGCAAAGGTGCTCCCTTTACCGCCTAGCCAAACAATCGGGAACGTAGGGGTAAGCACAGGAGCCAGGCAACCCAGCTTGGCCAAAACTTAAGTCATATCTATGCATATAATGGTGAAGAAAAAGGTACATGCGGAAGTTTGACGCATGTGTTGGGCGTGAAGCCCGTATAAATAAGCTTCTGTTAAAGAAGCCCCCAGGTTTAATGAGCGCGAGTGGCGCGTCACTAGATGAGCCTTTAAGGGATATAAAAGAAAAGAGGGGAAGGAGGGAAATGTAAGACAGAAGAATGCAAAGGAAATGCAAAAAATGGACAGAGGAAGGAGACGAACACAGAGTCCGGCGCTAGGCATAGAATCTTCGGAGACGGGTGGCATTCCACGGGTTCGGCTCAAGTCGGTTATCCGACGCATCTCGCAGGCGGTACGCCCCACCAGTCAGGACTTGGTCGATTATGAATGGACCTTCCCATTTGGGCTTGAGTTTGTCCTTTTTCTTATCCGGCAGGCGTAGAACTAGTTCGCCAACATTGTAATTTTTGGCCCGTACTTCTCTGCTTTGATATCTTCGGGCCTGCTGTTGATGAAATGCGGAACGGGCTTTTGCCACGTCACACTCCTCCTCCAAGGCGTCCAAGTTGTCCTGCCGATCGAGCTCGGCTTCTCTTTCTTCGTACATGCGCACTCTAGGTGAGTCATGAATTATGTCGCAGGGCAGAACTGCCTCTGCGCCGTACACCATAAAAAATGGTGTGTATCCGGTGGTGCGATTTGGCGTGGTCCGCAGCCCCCAGAGCACGGAGTCGAGCTCCTCTACCCAGTGCGTGTTAGATTCCTTCAGGGACCGCACCAGTCTGGGTTTAATGCCGCTCATGATAAGACCATTTGCGCGTTCGACCTGGCCGTTGGTTTGTGGGTGATAGACGGAAGCATAATCGAGCTTGATGCCCATGTTTTTGCACCAGAGTTTTACCTCGTCGGCGGTAAAGTTTGTACCGTTGTCAGTTATGATGCTGTGGGGGACGCCATAACAGTGTACAACCCCTGATATGAAGTCTATCACAGGTCCGGATTCGGCCGTTTTAACAGGCTTGGCTTCTATCCATTTGGTGAACTTATCCACCATGACCAGTAAGTATTTTTTCCTATGGGTTCCACCTTTAAGGGGTCCGACCATGTCAAGCCCCTAGACCACAAAAGGCCAGGTGATGGGTATAGTTTGGAGCGCGGTGGGTGGCATATGGCTTTGGTTGGCAAAAAGTTGGCAACCAGGGCATCGTTGGACTAGGTCCTGAGCGTTTGCTCGGGCCGTCGGCTAGTAAAAGCCTGTATAGAAAGCCTTGCTAACAAGGGACCGAGCAGCGGCGCGGTGACCACCGAGTCCGGCATGAATTTCAGCCAGGAGGTTCCGCCCTTCCTCTTCGGAGATGCACCTTTGAAGGACTCCGGTAGTGCTTTTCTTATAGAGTTCTCCCTCATGGACTCTGTAGGCCTTAGATCGCCGCACTATGCAGCGGGCCTCGTTTTGGTCCTCCGAGAGTTCCTGCCTAGTAAGGTAGGCTATGAATGGTTCTGTCCACGGGGCGATAACCGCCATTATTACATGGGCTGAAGGTGTAATTTCGTTGGCAGAGCCTCCAATTGTGTCAGATTGTTCGGCGTCGAGAGATGCGGCTGGGTTCGGGCTGTTATTTGCGGGTTCCCCCTCCCATGTTACAGATGGCTTTAACAATCTTTCTAAAAAGACGTTGGGGGGGACTGCATCATGTTTTGTTCCGATGCGTGCTAGGACGTCCGCCGCTTGATTGTTTTCTTGGGCTATATGGTGAAACTCCAGCCCTTCGAACCGAGCTGACATTTTTAGGACGGCGTCGCGGTAAGCTGCCATTTTGGGTCCTTGGCGTCGAAGTCTCCATTTATTTGGGATATCGCGAGGTTTGAATCCCCGCGTACCTCTAGGCGCTGGATACCCATGGATACTGCTATCCGGAGGCCATGTAGGAGGGCCTCATATTCGGCTGCATTGTTGGAATCCGTATACATGATCTGGAGCACATATTGGACTGTGTCTACTATGGGGGACGTCAGGACGACGCCGGCCCCCAGTCCGGCCAACATTTTGGAGCCGTCAAAATGCATAATCCAGTTTGAATATGTGCCGTACTCTTTAGGGAGCTCGGCCTCCGTCCATTCTGCGACGAAGTCGGCCAAGACTTGCGATTTAATAGCTCGCCATGGCTTATAGGTTATATCGAACGGGAGAAGCTCGATGGCCCATTTTGCAGTCCGGCCCGTTGCATCGCGGTTGTTGATAATATCGTTTAGTGGCACTTCTAAGGCTACTGTTATGGAACACTCTTGAAAGTAGTGTCGTAGCTTCCGGGATGCCATGAATACCGCGTATGCAATCTTTTGATAATGCGGGTACCGTGATTTGCATGGAGTGAGGACAGTGGACACGTAGTAGACCGGCCTTTGAAGGGGGAGTTTGTGTCCGTCCGTTTCCCGCTCGACAACGAGCACTGCGCTGGCAACTTGGTGTGTTGCTGCAATGTACAATAACATTGGTTCACCGGTGATTGGCGCAGCCAGGACTGGGTTTGTTGCTAATATGGCTTTTATTTCATCAAGTCCGGCCGTGGTGGCATCCGTCCACTCGAAGTGTTCGGTGCGCCGAAGGAGGCGATAAAGGGGTAGTGGCTTTTCTCCCAAGCGGGAGATGAAGCGGCTTAAAGCCGCCACGCATCCGGTTAATTTTTGTATTTGTTTAAGGTCCTTTGGGACATCCAATTGTGACAAAGCTCGGATCTTGGCTGGGTTTGCTTCAATTCCTCTACCGGATACAATGAAGCCCAAGAGCTTTCCGGCTAGAACACCGAAGACGCATTTTTCTGGGTTGAGCTTGATGTCATATTTTCGGAGGTTATCGAATGTAAGCCTCAAGTCGTTTACTAGGGATTCGACATGTCTTGATTTGATGACCACATCATCCACATACGCCTTCACTGTTTTGCCGATCTGGTTTGCCAGACATGTCTGGATCATGCGCTGATATGTTGTGCCGGTGTTTTTCAGCCCGAAGGGCATTGTGTTGAAGCAGAATGGGCCATATGGTGTGATGAATGCTGTTGCATCTTGGTCTGATTCTGCCATCTTGATTTGATGGTAACCGGAGTATGCGTCGAGGAAACACAACAAATCGTGTCTTGCGGTGGCATCAATAATTTGATCGATACGGGGGAGGGGGAAGGGATCCTTTGGGAAAGCCTTGTTAAGGTCTTTAAAATCGACACACGGGCGCCAGGATTTGTCCTTCTTTGGTACCATCACCAGGTTTGCTAGCTAGTCCGGATGTTTTATGTCTCTGATGAATCCGGCCTCTAATAGCTTGGATAGCTCCTCTCCCATAGCCTGTCTCTTGGGTTCAGAAAAACGCCGAAGGGCTTGTTTGACAGGTTTAAATACTTTTAGGATATTTAAGCTGTGTTCGGCCAGCCTGCGTGGGATCCCTGGCATGTCTGAAGGGTGCCAGGCGAAGATGTCCCAGTTCTCTCGTAGGAACTCTCGCAGTGCGGCGTCTGCATCAGGGTTCAGTCGTGCCCCGATGGAAGCTGTTTTATTTGGGTCCGTTGGATGGACCTGGAATTTGACTATTTCGTCAGCTGGCTTGAAGGACGTGGATTTGGATCTCTTATCGAGTATCACATCATCCATGTTAACCGTGGAGCGCAGCGCAGTCAGTTCCTCGGCCGCTAAGGCTTCGGATAGCGCCTCAAGGGCTAATGCGACTGTCTTGTCTTCGGCGCGGAGTGCTATGTCCGGATCACTAGCTAGAGTGATAATTTCGTTCGGCCCGGGCATCTTAAGCTTCATGTACCCGTAATGGGGTGTTGCTTGGAAGATTGTGAATGCTTTCTGCCCTAGTAAAGCGTGATATCCGCTTTTGAACGGGGCCACCTAAAACGTGACTTCTTCGGACCTGTAATTATCCGGCGTGCCGAACACCACATCTAGTGTGATTTTTCCTGTGCAGCACGCTTCCCGACTGGGGATTATTCCTCTAAAGGTTGTGCTGCTTTGCTCGATGCGGTTCTAGTCTATTTCCATTTTTTGAAGGGTTTCCTCATAAATGAGGTTCAGTCCGCTGCCTCCATCCATGAGCACCTTGGTGAGGCAAAAGCCGTCCACTATGGGACTGAGGATCAATGCGGCTGGTGCTCGGGCAGTTCGGAATCTAGGTTCATCACTTGCGTTGAAGGTAATAGCAGTGTCGCTCCATGGATTTATTGTTGCAACTTGATAGACTTCGGCGAGGCTGCGGAGTGTTATTTTTCGCATATTGTTTGATGCGAAAGTCTCGAAGACTGTGAGAACGGTACTAGTGCCCTCGGGCTGGCTTTCTGCGGCCTCCAGAATTAAGAGGTCCTCGCCAATTTTGGCCACCTGCCGGAGTATCCAACATGCTCTAAGGCTATGAGTTGGTGTGGCGTCCTCTGTACTGTGAATTCTACAGGGTCCATCAAGCCACCTTTCCAGTACGGTTCCATGCCCTGTAGAGGGTTTTGGCTTTTTGGTGTTTATCCCGGGTGTCCTATGATGATGCACCCTCTTAGTTTGGACGGGATTACTATTCAAGGCCGGATTATCCCAAAATTTTATTTCGGTTTTCCAGGCGCTTTCCATCGCACAATATTTTTGTACTATGGACGCCAAGTCAGCGAAGCGTGTAACATCATGACGACTTACGGCATTAAGGATTCCCTCGTCCGTGCAATTACTGCAGAAAATTGAGATTGCGTCTCCCTCGCGGAAATCCTTTATCCTGTTCATAACCAGGAGGAATCTGGCCCAGTAATGATGTACTGTTTCCTCGGGCCTCTGCCTGATTTGGGAGAGATCGCTTATGTTCGGGTGGGCGGGTGTCGTTGAATCTGAAACCTCACCTAATCCAAGATTCGGAGGCCGAAGAGTTTCCGAACTCTAAAGTTCGGATTCTTTATCCTGTTCATAATCAGGAGGAATCTGGCCCAGTAATGATGTACTGTTTCCTCAAGCCTCTGCCTGATTTGGGAGAGATCGCTTATGTTCGGGTGGGCGGGTGTCATTGAATCTGAAACCTCACCTAATCCAAGATTTGGAGGCCGAAGAGTTTCCGAACTCTGAAGTTCGGATACTTGGATGTTGTCCAATGAATCTAGCCCGTTGCCTGATCCTAAGCTCAGGTCTTGAGTTACATCCTCCCCTCCGCGGGGATCCGGCTTGGAGGGGTCGGGAATTCGGACGTAGCTAGTCCTTAAAATAGATGAAGGGTCGCCGCACTGCGCCTCTACCACGGCAACGTGGTGGGTGACTTGGGGAGAGTTAATTTCTCTTAGATCGGGTTTAAGCCCAACCTGGTCGTAATCCGTAGCGACCCCCAGGGCGGCGATGCGATCCAAGAGCTCGTTTACGGAAGAGAGCTCCATTGGATCTAGCTGCTCGACGAGCTCCGAGTTGACGTGTAGGTTGCTTTTGATGACCCGAGAGGTCACCATCGGCGCAACAGCCGAACAGGCGGTCATGAGGAAACCACCTAGCCGGAGGGTTTGGCTGACAACCAAGGCTCCCTTAGCAACGGCGCCGTCTTTAAAGACGGGAGGAGGCATCCTTCCTGATTGTGACGGCACAGAGGAACTCTCAATGAAAGCACCAATGTCGGTGTCAAACCGGCGGATCTCGCGTAGGGGGTCCCAAACTGTGCGTCTAGGCCAGATGGTAACATGAAGCATGGAACACGACGTTTTACCCAGGTTCGGGCCCTCTTGATGGAGGTAAAACCCTACATCCTGCTTGATTAATATTTATGATATGGGTAGTATAAGAGTAGATCGACCACGAGATCAAGGAGGCTAAACCCTAGAAGCTAGCCTATGGTATGATTGTTGTATATGGAGTTTTTTTCCCTACGGACTACAACCCTCCGGTTTATATAGACACCGGATAGGGTTAGGGTTACATAGAGTCGGTTACAATGGTAGGAGATCTTGAATATCCGCATCGCCAAGCTTGCCTTCCACGCCAAGGAAAGTCCCATCCGGACACGGGACGAAGTCTTCAATCTTGTATCTTCATAGTCCTGGAGTCCGGCTGAAGGTATAGTCCGGCTACCCGAACACCCCCTAATCCAGGACTCCCTCAATGAGCCTTGCAATCGATGTGACTAATGAGTTAGTCACGGGATGATGCATTACGGAACGAGTAAAGAGACTTGTCGGTGACGAGATTGAACTAGGTATGATGATACCGACGATCGAATCTCGGGCAAGTAACAAACCGATGACAAAGGGAACAACGTATGTTGTTATGCGGTTTGACCGATAAAGATCTTCATAGAATATGTAGGAACCAATATGAGCATCCAGGTTCCGCTATTGGTTATTGACTGGAGATGTGTCTCAGTCATGTCTACATAGTTCTCGAACCCGTAGGGTCCGCACACTTAACGTTCGATGACGATTTGTATTATGAGTTTCGTGTTTTGATGAACCGAAGTTTGTTCGGAGTCCCGGATAATATCACATACCCGACGAGGAGTCTCGAAATGGTAGAGACATAAAGATTCATATATTGGAAGGCTACATTTGGACACAGGAAGGGTCATTTCGGATAAGTTTTGGAGTACTGGGGGTTACCGGAACCCCCCCCGGGAAGTTAATAGGCCATCATGGGCCTTAGTGGAGAAGAGAGAGGGCCAGCCAGAGGTGGTGCTCCCCCTTGCCCAGTCTGAATCGGACAAGGGGAGGGGGCGGCCCCCCTCCTTCCTTCTCTTCCTTTCCTCCTTCCCTTCTTCTCCTACTTGGACTAGGAAAGGGGGGTGGGACGAATCCTACTTGGACCGGGAGTCCAAGTAGGACTCACCCCATGGCGCGCCCCCTCTAGGGCCGGCCACCTCTCCTCCCCCCTTAATATACGTGGGAGGGGGCACCCCAAAGACACACCAAAGTTTCTCTTAGCCGTGTGCGGTGCCCTCCTCCACAGTCACAGACCTCGGTCATATCGTCGTAGTGCTTAGGCGAAGCCCTGCGCCGGTAACTTCATCATCACCGTCACCACGCCGTTGTGCTGACGGAACTCTCCCTCGGCCTCAACTGGATTAAGAGCTCGAGGGACGTCATCGGGCTGAACGTGTGCTGAACGCGGAGGTGCCGTACGTTCGGTACTTGGATCGGTTGGATCGTGAAGACGTTCGACTACATCAACTACATTACTAAACGCTTCCGCCTTCGGTCTATGAGGGTACATAGACACACTCTCCCCTCTCGTTGCTATGCATCTCCTAGATAGATCTTGCGTGGTCGTAGGTTTTTTTTTGAAATACTGCGTTCCTCAACAGTGGCATCCGAGCCAGGTCTATGCGTAGATGTTATATGCACGAGTAGAACACAATGAGTTGTGGGCGATAATAGTCATACTGCTTACCGGCAACATCTTACTTTGATTCGGCGGTATTGTTGGATGAAGCGACCCGGGCCGACATTACATGACCACATTCATGAGACTGGTTCTACCGACATGCTTCGCACACATTAGTTGAATCGAGTTTGACTACGCCTGGTCCTTGTTGATGGTTAAAACAGCACACTTGACGAAAAAATCGTTGTGGTTTTGATGAGTAGGTAAGAACAGTTCTTGCTAGAAGCCTGTAGCAGCCACATAAAACTTGCAACAACAAAGTAGAGGGCGTCTAACTTGTTTTTGCAGGGCATGTTGTGTTGTGATATGGTCAAGATGTGATAATATAAATTGTTGTATGAGATTGATCATGTTGTGTAACAGTTATCGGCAACTAGCAGGAGCCATATGGTTGTCGCTTTATTGTATGAAATACAATCGCCATGTAATTGCTTTACTTTATCACTAAGCGGTAGCAATAGTCGGAGAAGCAATAGTTGGCGAGATGACAATGATGCTACGATGGAGATCAAGGTGTCAAGCCAGTGACGATGGTGATCATGATGGTGGTTTGGAGATGGAGATCAAAGGCACAAGATGATGATGGCCATATCATATCACTTATTTTGATTGCATGTGATGTTTATCCTTTATGCATCTTATTTTGCTTAGTACGACGGTAGCATTATAAGATGTTCTCTCACTAAATTTCAAGATACAAGTGTTCTCCCTGTGTATGCACCGTTGCTACAATTTGTCATGAGGAGACACCACGTGATGATCAGGTGTGATAAGCTCTACGTTCACATACAACGGGTGCAAGCTAGTTTTGCACACGCAGAATACTCGGGTTGAACTTGATGAGCCTAACATATGCAGATGTGGCCTCAGAACACTGAGACCGAAAGGTCGAGCATGAACCATATAGTAGATATGATCAACATAGTGATGTTCACCATTGAAAGCTACTCCATCTCACGTGATGATCGGACATGGTTTAGTTGATATGGATCACATGATGATTTAGATGACTAGAGGGATGTCTATCTAAGTGGGAGTTCTTAAGTAATATGATTAATTGAACTTTAATTTATCATGAACTTAGTACTTGATAGCATTTTGCATGTCTATGTTGTTGTAGATAAATGGCCGGTGCTACTGTTCCTTTGAATTCTAATGCGTTCCTAGAGAAAGCTAAGTTGAAAGATGATGGTAGAAATTACACGTACTGGGTCCATAACTTGAGGATTATCCTCATTGCTGCACAGAAGAATTACATCCTGGAAGCACCGCTAGGTGCAAAGCCCGCTGTAGGAGCAACTCCAGATGTTATGAACGTCTGGCAGAGCAAAGCTGATGACTACTCTATAGTTTAGTGTGCCATTATTTATGGCTTAGAACCGGGACTTGAACAACATTTTAAACGTCATGGAGCATATGAGATGTTCTAGGAGTTGAAGTTAATATTTCAAGCAAATACCCGAATTGAGAGATATGAAGTCTCCAATAAGTTCTATAGCTGCAAAATGGAGGAGAATAGTTCCGTCAGTGAACATATACTCAGAATGTCTGGGTACCACAACCACTTGACTCAACTTGGAGTTAATCTTCCTGATGATAGTGTCATTGACAGAGTTCTTCAATCACTGCCACCAAGCTACAAAAGCTTCGTGATGAACTATAATATGCAAGGGATGGATAAGAAAATTCCCGAGCTCTTTGCAATGCTAAAGCCTGCGGAGGTAGAAATCAAGAAAGAGCATCAAGTGTTGATGGTGAACAAGACCACTAGTTTCAAGAAGAAGGGCAAAGGGAAGAAGGGGAACTTCAAGAAAAGCGGCAAGCAAGTTGCTGCTCAAGTGAAGAAGCCCAAGTCTGGACCTAAGCCCCAAACGATCAGAAGAGGAGTCAAAACCCTAATTCCACCGCCATAACTTTCTGTATCCACGAGATCCCATCTTGGGGCCTGTTCCGGAGCTCCGCCGGGGGGGGCATCGATCACGGAGGGCTTCTACATCAACACCATAGCCATGAAGTGTGAGTAGTTTATCTCAGACCTACGGGTCCATAGCTAGTAGATAGATGGCTTCTTCTCTCTTTTTGGATCTCAATACAATGTTCTCCCCCTCTCTTGTGGAGATCTATTTGATGTAATCTTCTTTTTGCGGGGTGTTTGTTGAGACTGATGAATTGTGGGTTTATGATCAAGTCTATCTATGAACAATATTTGATTCTTCTCTAATTTATTTTATGTATGACTGGTTATCTTTGCAAGTCTCTTCGAATTATCAGTTTGGTTTGGCCTACTAGATTGATCTTTCTTGCAACGGGAGAAGTGCTTAGCTTTGGGTTCAATCTTGCGGTGTCCTTTCCCGGTGACAGTAAGGGCAGCAAGGCACGTATTGTATTGTTTCCATCGAGGATAACAAGATGGGGTTTTCTTCATATTGCATGAGTCTATCCCTCTACATCATGTCATCTTGCTTAAGGCGTTACTCTGTTTTTAACTTAATACTCTAGATGCATGTTGGATAGCGGTCGATGAGTGGAGTAATAGTAGTAGATGCAGGCAGGAGTCGGTCTACTTGTCTCTGACGTGATGCCTATATACATGATCATGCTTAGATATTCTCATAATTATGCTCAATTCTGTCAATTGCTCAACAGTAATTTGTTCACCCACCATAGAATATTTATGCTCTCGAGAGAAGCCACTAGTGAAACCTATGGCCCCCGGGTCTATCTTTATCATATTGTTCTCCTACTAGTTTGCTATTTACTTTGCCTTTATTTTACTTTGCATCTTTATCATAAAAATACCAAAAATATTATCTTTATCATATCTATCAGATCTCACTCTTGTAAGTGGCCTCATAGGGATTGACAACCCCTATTTGCGTTGGTTGCGAGGATTTATTTGTTTTATGCAGGTACGAGGGACTCGCGTGTAGCCTCCTACTGGATTGATACCTTGGTTCTCAAAAACTGAGCGAAATACTTACGCTACTTTGCTGCATCATCCCTTCCTCTTCGGGGAAAATGAACGCAGTGCTCAAGAGGTAGCATTTAACAATAAAATTATCAAACTCATCCAGGCATTGGCTAGCAAACTTAGTAGATGGGATTTCAACCTTATTAAATCTATAGAGAGAATTTACCTTCACTACCTGTGTCGGGTTATCAAGATCATGTATTTCTTCAATAGGTGGTAAATTCTTAACATCTTTAATTTTATTACCGTTTTCTTTCATAGATTTCTTTCCCTCTTGCATATCTTGAGGACTGAGAAATAGAATACCCCTTTTCTTCGAAGTTGGCTTAGGAGTTGGTTCAAGAAGTGTCCAATCATTATCATTACTCAACATATTATTCAATAGCAATTCAGCTTGATCAACGGTTCTTTCCCTAAAAACACAACCAGCACAACTATCCAGGTGGTCTCTGGAAGCATCGGTTAGTCCATTATAAAAGATATCAAGTATTTCATTTTTCTTGAGAGGATGATCAGG
This sequence comes from Triticum aestivum, assembly GCF_018294505.1. NCBI lineage: Eukaryota > Viridiplantae > Streptophyta > Magnoliopsida > Poales > Poaceae > Triticum > Triticum aestivum. Next base: position 386,015,259 of record NC_057806.1, on the reverse strand, counting down.
CAAAGCATTAAGTAATCAGAGAAGCCTCCCCCAAGCTTGTGGGAGACTCTCTTCTTCAATTTGCACAAAACTATATATTTCCCTTAAGGCAGCTTGTTTCTTATGAGCGGGGAAATATTTAGCAGAGAAGTAATAAATCATATCCTGGGGACTACGCACACAACCAGGATCAATAGAATTAAACCATATTTTAGCATCACCCTTTAATGAGAACAAAAATAACTTAAGGATATAGTAGTAACGACTTTTTCCTTATTAGTGAATAGGGTGGCTATATCATTCAATTTTGTAAGATGTGCCACAATAGTTTCAGATTCATAGCCATAAAATGGATCAGATTCAACCGAACTAATTATCTCAGGATCGACAGAGAAATCATAATCCTTATCAGAAATACAGATAGGTGAAGTAGCAAAAGCAGGGTCATATTTCATTCTAGCATTCAAAGATTTTTCTTTCAGCTTAGCTAACAATTTCTTAAGATCATATCTATCTTTGCAAGCAAAAAGATCTCTAGCCGATTCTTCATCCATAACATAACCCTCAGGAACATCAGGCAATTCATATCTAGGGGGAGAATCTTCATCATCACTTTCATCAATATTATCAGTTTCAATAATTTCATTCTCTCTAACCCTAGCAAGTTGTTCATCAAGAAATTCACCTAATGGCACAGTATTATAAAGCACATAAGTAGTTTCATCATAAGCATCATGCATAGCAGAAGTGGCATCATCAATAACACGCGACATATTAGAATCAATAGCAGGTGTAGGTGTCGCAAGTTTACTCAAAACAGAAGGTGAATCAAGTGCAGAGCTAGATGGCAGATCCTTACCTCCCCTCGAAGTTGAGGGAAAAATCTTGGTTCTTTCATCTTTCAAGTTCCTCATAGTGATCAACAGATATAAATCCCAAGTGACTCAAAGAATAGAGCTATGCTCCCCGGCAGCGGCGCCAGAAAATAGTCTTGATAACCCGCAAGTATAGGGTATCACAATAGTTTTCGAGGGTAGAGTATTCATCCCAAATTTATTGATTCGACACAAGGGGAGCCAAAGAATATTCTCAAGTATTAACAGTTGAGTTGTCAATTCAACCGCACCTGGAAGACTTAATATCTGCAGCAAAGTATTTAGTAGCAAAGCAATATGGAAACAGCGGTAACAATGACAAAAGTAATAGTATTTGTTTTGTGGTGATTGTAACAGTGGCAACAGAAAAGTAACTAAGCAAAGATCAATATGTGAAAAGCTCGTAGGCAATGGATCAGTGATGGATAATTATGTAGGATGCAATTCCTCATGCAACAGTTATAACATAGGGTGACACAAAACTAGCTCCAGTTCATCAATGCAATGTAGGCATGCATTCCGAATATAGTCATACGTGCTTATGGAAAAGAACTTGCATGCCATCTTTTGTTCTACCCTCCCGTGGCAGCGGGGTCCTATTGGAAACTAAGGGATATTAAGGCCTCCTTTTAATAGAGTACCAGAACAAAGCATTAACACTTAGTGAATACATGAACTCCTCAAACTATAGTCATCACCGGGAGTGGTCCCGATTATTGTCACTTTGGGGTTACCGGACCATAACACATAGTAGGTGACTTCAAAATAGGATCAAGAACTCACATATATTCATGAAAACATAATAGGTTCAGATCTAAAATCATGGCACTCGGGCCCTAGTGACAGGCATTAAGCATAGTAAAGTCATAGCAACATCAATCTTAGAACATAATGGATCTAGGGATCATACTCTAACAAAACTAACTCGATTACATGGTAAATCTCATCCAAGCCATCACCGTCCAGCAAGCCTACGATGGAATTACTCACGCACTGCGGTGAGCATCATGAAATTGGTGACGAAGGAAGGTTGATGATGACGATGGCGACGGATTCCCCTCTCCGGAGCCCCGAACGGACTCCAGATCAGCCCTCCCGAGCGAGATTAGGGCTTGGCGGTGGCTCCGTAGCGTAAAATGCGATGAATCCTTCTCCCTGATTTTTTCTCCCCGAATGTGAATATATAGAGTTGGAGTTATCATCGGTGGAGCCTCAGGGGGCCCACGAGGCAGGGGGCACGCCCCAGGGGGCGCGCCCTGCACCCTCGTGGACAGGGTGTGGGCTCCCTGGTGTTGATTCTTTCGCCAGTATTTTTATTTATTCCAAAACATGTCTCCGTAAATTTCCAGGTCATTCTGAGAACTTTTATTTCTGCACAAAAATAACACCATGGCAATTCTGCTGAAAACAGCGCCAGTCCGGGTTAGTTCCATTCAAATCATGCAAGTTAGAGTCCAAAATAAGGTCAAAAGTGTTTGGAAAAGTAGATACGTTGGAGATGTATCACGATGCGCGTGGGAAATGGTTCCAAAGTCGATGTGATCGCCATCGGCACGCTACCTCTACATCTATCTTCGGGATTAGTTTTAGACCTGAATTATTATTATTTGGTGCCAGCGTTAAGCATGAACATTATATCTGGATCTTGTTTGATGCGAGACAGTTATTCATTTAAATCAGAGAATAATGGTTGTTCTATTTATATGAGTAATATCTTTTATGGTCATGCGCCCTTGATGAGTGGTCTATTTTTATTGAATCTCGATAGTAGTGATACACATATTCATGGTATTGAAACCAAAAGATACAAGTTTAATAATGATAGTGCAACTTATTTGTGGCACTGCCATTTTGGTAATATTGGTGTAAAGCGCATGACGAAACTTCATGCTATGGGCTTTTGGAATCACTTGATTATGAATCACTTGATGCTTACGAACCATGCCTCATGGGCAAGATGACTAAGACTCCATTCTCCGAAACAATGGAGCGAGCAACAAACTTATTGGAAATAATACATACTGATGTAGGCGGTCCAATGAGTGTTGATGCTTGATACGCCCATTTTGCATCATGCTTTTATATTGATATAAATTGCATTATGGGCTATTATTTCACATTATGTCACAATACTTATGGCTATTCTCTCTTATTTTACAAGGTTTACATAAGGAGGGAGAATGCCGGCAGCTGGAATTCTGGGCTGGAAAAGGAGCAAATATTAGAGACCTATTCTGCACAACTCCAAAAGTCCTGAAACTCCACGGAATACCTTATAATAAATAATGAAAAATCCTCGCCAAAGATGAAGACCGGGGGGCCCACACCCTATCCACGAGGGTGGGGGCGCCCCCCTAGGGCGTGCCCCCTACCTCGTGGGCCCCCTGGTGGCTCTCTAATGACCATCTTCTGCTATATGAAGTCTTTCGTCGAGAAAAAAATGGGAGGCAACCTTTCGGGACGAAACTCCGCTGCCACGAGGCGGAACCTTGGCGGATCCAATCTAGAGCTCCGGTAGAGCTGTTCTGCCAGGGAAACTTCTCTCCCAGAGGGGGAAATCATCACCATCGTCATCACTAATGCTCCTCTCATCGGGAGAGGGCAATCTCCATCAACATCTTCATCAGCACCATCTCATCTCAAAACCCTAGTTCATCTCTTGTATCCAATTCTTGTCTCCAAGTCTGGGGTTGGTGCTAGTAGGTTGCTAGTAGTGTTAATTACTCCTTGTAGTTGATGCTAGTTGGTTTAATTGGTTGAAGATCATATGTTCAGATCCTTTATGCATATTATCACCCCTCTGATTATGAACATGAATATGCTTTGTGAGTAGTTACGTTTGTTCCTGAGGACAAGGGAGAAGTCTTGCTATTAGTAGTCATGTGAATTTGGTATTCGTTCGATATTTTGATGAGATGTATGTTGTCTAGCCTCTAGTGGTGTTATGTGAACGTCGACTACATAACACTTCACCATTATTTGGGCCTGGAGGAAGGCATTGGGAAGTAATATGTAGATGATGGGTTGCTAGAGTGACAGAAGCTTAAACCCTAGTTTATGCGTTGCTTCGTAAGGGGCTGATTTAGATCCATATGTTTCATGCTATGGTTAGGTTTACCTTAATACTTTTGTTGTAGTTGCGGATGCTTGCAATAGAGGTTAATCATAAGTGTGGGATGCTTGTTCAAGTAAGAACAACACCCAAGCACCGGTCCACCCACATGTCAAATTATCAAAGTACCGAACGCAAATCATATGAACGTGATGAAAACTAGCTTGACGATATTCCCATGTGTCCTCAGGAGCGCTTTTACTTATATAAAAGTTTGTCCAGGCTTGTCCTTTGCTACAAAAAGGATTGGGCCACCTCGCTGCACTTTATTTACTTTTGTTAGTTGTTGCTCGTTACAAATTATCTTATCACAAAACTATCTGTTACCACTTATTTCAGTACTTGCAGAGAATACCTTGCTGAAAACCGCTTATCATTTCCTTCTGCTCCTCGTTGGGTTCGACACTCTTACTATCGAAAGGACTACGATAGATCCCATATAATTGTGGGTCATCAAGACTCTTTTCTGGCGCCGTTGCCGGGTAGTGAAGCGCCTTTGGTAGGTGGAATTTGGTAAGGAAAAATTTATATAGTGTGCTGAAATTTACTGTCACTTGTTACTATGGAAAGTAATCCTCTGAGGGGCTTCTTCGGGGTATCTTCACCCCGACTAGTAGAGAAAAGAGTTGCTCCTCAACCTACTGAACCTACTGAAAATGAAATTCCTTGTGAGTATCCTTCGGGTATGATAGAAAAACTGCTAGCTAATCCTTTTACAGGAGATGGAACAAAGCATCCTGATGAACACCTAATATATGTGGATGAACTTTGTGGATTATTTAAGCTTGCAGGTATACCCGATGATGTTGCTAAGAAGAAGGTCTTCCCTTTATCTTTGAAGGGAGACACATTGACATGGTACAGCCTATGTGATGATACGAGATCATGGAACTATAGAAGATTGAAATTGGAATTTCATCAAAAGTATTACCCTATGCATCTTGTTCATCGTGACCGCAATTATATATATAATTTTTGGCCTCGCGAAGGAGAAAGCATCGCTCAAGCTTGGGGGAGGCTTAAATCAATGTTATATTCATGCCCCAATCATGAGCTCCCAAGAGAAACAATCCTTCAAAAAATTTATGCTCGACTTTCTGAAAATAATCACACCATGCTCGATACTTCTTGTGCTGGCTCTTTTATGATGAAGACTATTGGATTTAGATGGGATTTATTGGATAGAATTAAACGCAACTTTGAAGATTGGGATCTCGACAAAGGTAAGGAGTCAGGTATGACACCTAAGTTTGATTGTGTTAAATCTTTTATGGATACCGATATTTTCCATAAGTTTAGCACTAAATATGGACTTGATTCTGATATAGTAGCTTCTTTCTGTGAATCTTTTGCTACTTATGTTGATCTCACTAAGGAGAAGTGGTTTAAATATCATCCTCCCATAGAAGTAAAAGTAGCTGCACCAATTAAAGTTGAAGAAAAGACTGTCACTTATAATGATCCTATTGTTCCTACTTGTTATGTGGAGAAACCACCTTTCCCTGTTAGGATAAAGGATCATGCTAAAGCTTCAACTGTGGTTCGTAAAAGCAATATTAAAACATATACACCACCTGAGCAAGTTAAAGTAGAACCTAATATTGCTATTGTTAAAGATCTCTCGTCTGATAATATTGATGGGCATGTTATTCAGTTCTGCGGTGAAACTGCTAGAATTGCTAAACCTTGTGCTAAAGATAAACATAGACCTGTGGTAGGCGTGCCTGTTATTTCTGTTAAAATTGGAGAACATTGTTATCATGGCTTATGTGATATGGGTGCTAGTGCTAGTGTTATACCTTATGACTTGTATAAAGAAATCAAGCATGAAATTGCACCTGCTGAGTTAGAAGATATTGATGTCACAATTAAACTTGCTAATAGAGATACTATTTCAGAGTGGGAATTGTTAGAGATGTTGAAGTCTTGTGCGGGAAAACTAAATATCCTACTGATTTTCTTGTTCTTAGTTCCCCACAAGATAGCTTTTGTCCCATTATATTTGGTAGACCCTTCTTGAACACTGTTAATGCTAAGATAGACTGCGAAAAGAATGTTGTTACTATTGGCTTGGATGATATGACTCATGTATTTAATTTCTCTAAATTTAGTAAACAACAGCGTGAAGAAGAATTGCCTGGTAAGGATGAAATTATTGGTCTTGCTTCTATTGCCGTACCTCCTAGTGATCCTTTAGAACAATATTTGCTAGACCATGAGAATGATATGTTTATGAATGAAAGAAGGGAAATAGATGAAGTATTCTTTAAACAGGAACCTATTCTGAAACACAATTTGCCTGTTGAAATCCTAGGGGATACCCCTCCACCTAAGGGTAATCCCGTGTTTGAGCTTAAACCGTTGCCTAATAATCTTAAATATGCTTATCTTGATGAAAAGAAGATATATCCTGTTATTATTAGTGCTAACCTTTCAGAGCATGAAGAAGAAAGATTATTTAAAACTCTGAAGAAGCATCGTGCTGCTATTGGATATACTCTTGATGATCTTAGGGGCATTAGTCCCACTCTATGTCAACATAAAATAAATTTGGAAGCAGATGCCAAACCATTTCGTGATCCTCAACGGCGTCTAAATCCTAAAATGAAAGAAGTGGTAAGAAAAGAAATACTAAAGCTTCTGGAGGCAGGTATAATTTACCCCGTTGCTGATAGTCAGTGGGTAAGTCCTATTCATTGTGTCCCTAAGAAGGGAGGTATTACTGTTGTTCCTAATGATAAATATGAATTGATTCCACAAAGAATTATTGCAGGTTATAGGATGGTAATTGATTTCTGCAAATTAAATAAGGCTACTAAGAAAGATCATTACCCCTTACCTTTTATCGATCAAATGCTAGAAAGATTATGCAAACATACACATTACTGCTTTCTAGATGGTTATTCTGGTTTCTCTCAAATACCTGTGTCGGCTAAAGATCAATCAAAGACTACTTTTACATGCCCTTTTGGTACTTTTGCTTATAGACGTATGCCTTTTGGTTTATGTAATGCACCTGCTACCTTTCAAATATGCATGATGTCTATATTCTCTGACTTTTGTGAAAATATTTGTGAGGTTTTCATGGACGACTTTTCCGTCTATGGATCTTCTTTTGATGATTGCTTGAGCAATCTTGATCGAGTTTTGCAGAGATGTGAAGAAACTAATCTTGTCTTGAATTGGGAAAAGTGCCACTTTATGGTTAATGAGGGTATTGTCTTGGGGCATAAAGTTTTTGAAAGAGGTATTGAAGTTGATAAAGCCAAGGTTGATGCTATTGAAAAGATGCCATGTCCCAAGGACATCAAAGGTATAAGAAGTTTCCTTGGTCACGCCAGATTTATAGGAGGTTCATTAAGGACTTCTCAAAAATTTCTTGGCCTCTGACTAATTTATTACAAAAAGATATACCATTTGTCTTTGATGATGATTGTGTAGAAGCATTTGAAATACTTAAGAAAGCATTAGTCTCTGCACCTATTGTTCAACCACCTGATTGGAATTTACCCTTTGAAATTATGTGTGATGCTAGCGATTATGCTATAGGTGTTGTTTTAGGGCAAAGAGTTGATAAGAAATTAAATGTTATCCATTATGCTAGTAAGACTCTAGACAATGCTCAAAGAAATTATGCTACTACTGAAAAAGAACTTTTAGCAGTTGTATTTGCTTGTGATAAGTTCAAACCTTATATTGTTGATTCTAAAGTAACTATCCACACTGATCATGCTGCTATTAAATATCTTACAGAGAAGAAAGATGCTAAACCTAGACTAATTAGATGGGTTCTCTTGCTACAAGAATTTGATTTGCAAATTGTTGATAGAAAAGGAGCTGAGAACCCCATTGCGGATAACTTATCTAGGTTAGAGAATGTTCTTGATGACCCACTACCTATTGATGATAGCTTTCTTGATGAACAATTAAATGTCATAAGTACTTCTCGTAGTACCCCTTGGTATGCTGATTATGCTAATTACATAGTTGCTAAATTTATACCACCTAGCTTCACATACCAACAAAAGAAAAAGTTCTTCTATGATTTGAGACATTAATTTTGGGATGACCCACATTGAGGGAGTCCTGGATTAGGGGGTGTTCGGATAGCCGAACTATACCTTCAAGCCGGACTCCTGGACTATGAAGATACAAGATTGAAGACTCCGTCCCATGTCCGGAAGGGACTTTCCTTGGCGTGGAAGGCAAGCTTGGCGATACGGATGTTCAGATCTCCTACCATTGTAACCGACTCTATGTAACCCTAACCCTCTCCGGTGTCTATATAAACCCGAGGGTTTTACTCCGTAGGACAACATATACATCAACAATCATACCATAGGCTAGCTTCTAGGGTTTAGCCTCTCTGATCTCGTGGTAGATCTACTCTTGTACTACCCATATCATCAATATTAATCAAGCAGGACGTAGGGTTTTACCTCCATCGAGAGGGCCCGAACCTGGGTAAAACTTCGTGTCCCTTGCCTCCTATTACCATCCGGCCTAGACGCATAGTTTGGGACCCCCTACCCGAGATCCGCCGATTTTGACACCGACATTGGTGCTTTCATTGAGAGTTCCTCTGTGCCGTCGTTGTCAGGCTTGATGGCTCCTACGATCATCAATGGCGATGCAGTCCAGGGTGAGACCTTCCTCCCCGGACAGATCTTCGTCTTTGGCGGCTTCGCACTGCGGGCCAATTCACTTGGCCATCTAGAGCAGATCGAAAGATACACCCCTGGCCGTCAGGTCAGATTCGGAAATTTAAACTACTCGGCTGACATCCGCGGGGACTTGATTTTCGACGGACTCGAACCACCGCCAAGTGTGCCGCACTATCACGACGAGCATGATCTAGCTCTGCCACCGAACAGTGCCCTGGAGGCCGCACCCGCATCGGCTCCAACCCTTAGATCGGAGCCAACCGCGCCGATCGAGGATGGGCGGTTGGACGCCACCTCGGGGGCTGTGATCCCAACAGCGGTTGAGCCGAACACCAGCCCCATACTCTGCGAGACTCACGACTCCATGGAGCCGGATTCTTCTCCGAACTCCGAACCCTCCGCGCCCCTGCCGATCGAATCCGATTGGGCGCCGATCATGGAGTTCACGACCGCGGACGTCTTTCAGCACTCGCCTTTCGTCGATATCCTGAAGTCACTGAAGTCTCTCTCTTTATCAGGAGAGCCCTCGCCGGACTACGGTCAGCAAGGTTGGGGTACGGATGATGAATAAATTCAAAACCCACCCACCACCCACTTCATAGCCACTGTCGACGACTTAACCGACATGCTCGACTTCGACTCCGAAGACATCGACGGTATGGACGCCGATGAAGGAGATGATGAAGAACCAGCGCCTACTAGGCCTTGGAAAGCCACCTCGTCATATGACATATACATGGTGGACACCCCAAAAGAGGGAGAGGGCGATGGAACAGCGGAGGATGACCCCTCCAAGAAACAGCCCAAGCGCCGGTGTCAGCGGCGCCGCTCAAAATCCCGCCAACACAAAAACGGTGATTCCAGCACATGAGATAATAATACTCCGGAAAGTGCCGAAGAAAACCCCCTCCAGCAAGGTTTAGCACAGGAGGATGGAGAAACCAGCCCTCATGAGAGAGCGGCAGATAGAGAGGTCGAGGACGATAATTATATGCCTCCCTCCGAAGACGAGGCAAGCCTCATTGACGACGAATTCGTCGTGCGAGAGGATCCCGTCGAGCAAAAGCGTTTCCAACACAGGCTTATGGCCACGGCAAGAAGCCTCAAGAAAAAACAACAACAGCTCCAAGCTGATCAAGATTTGCTGGTTGACAGATGGACCGAAGCCTTGCGGCCGAAGAGCATAACCTCGAACGCCCCTCCAAGAGTTACCCAAAGCGCAGGTTGCTACCCCAATTAGAGGAGGAAGCACTTGATGCGGCCGAACGGCCACCTCATGGCCGCGACAGAGAGGCCTCCCGGCCCTCCACTCAAGCCGCACCCCGTACCAAGGCACGGGAATATGCGCCGGACTTACGAGACATGCTGGAGCACAAGGCAAGGCAAACACGACCGATCTACGGATCGCGTGGGCACCCCACGGCTCGAGACGGTAACCGTCACGCCGGCCACAAATTCGGCAGGGCTGAACACAGTAGACAAAACTCATTGGAGCTACGTCATGATATCGCCCAGTACAGAGGCGCCGCACACCCACAGTGCTTTACAGACGAAATAATGGATCATCAAATCCTTGAGGGTTTCAAACCCGTAAACATCGAATCATATGATGGCACAACAGACCCTGCGGTATGGATCGAGGATTATCTCCTTCATATCCACATGGCCCGCGACTACGATTTTCACGCCATCAAATATCTCCCACTCAAGCTTAAAGGACCAGCTCGGCATTGGCTCAACAGCTTGCCAACAGGATCAATCAGTTATTGGGAGGACCTGAAAGCCGCATTCCTTGACAATTCCCAGGGCACTTATGTGCGACCCACAGACGCCGATGACCTAAGTCATGTAATTCAGCAGCCAGAGGAATTGGCCAGGCAATTCTGGACACGGTTCCTAACAAAGAAAAATCAAATAGTCGACTGTCCGGACGCTGAGGCCCTAGCAGCCTTCAAGCACAATATCTATGACGAGTGGCTGGCTCGGCACCTTGGACAGGAAAAGCCGAAATCCATGGCAGCACTCACGACACTCATGACCCGCTTTTGCGCGGGAGAAGACAGCTGGCTTGCTCGCAGCAACAATATGACCAAGAACCCTGGTAGTTCGGACACTAGGGACATTAGTGGCAGGTCGCGTCGCAACAAGCAGAAGCGCCGCATTAACAACGACAATGCTGAGGATACGACAGTTAATGCCGGTTTCAGAGGCTCTAAATCCGGTCAATGGAAAAAGACATTCAAAAGGAATCCTAGGGGCCCATCCAGCTTGGACCGAATACTTGACCGCTTGTGCCAAATACATGGCACCCCCGAAAAGCCGGCCAATCACACCAACAGGGATTGTTGGGTGTTCAAGCAGGCAGGCAAGTTAAGCACCGACAATGAAGACAAGGGGCTGCATAGCGATGACGACGAGGAGCCCCGGCCGCCGAACAACAATGGACAGAAGGGTTTTCCCCCACAAGTGCGGACGGTGAACATGATATACGCCACCCATGTCCCAAAAAGGGAGCGTAAGCGTGCGTTAAGGGACGTATACGCGGTAGAGCCAGTCGCCCCAAAGTTCAACCCATGGTCCTCCTGCCCGATCACCTTTGATCGAAGAGACCATCCCACTAGCATCCGTCATGGCGGATTTGCTGCATTGGTTCTAGACCCAATTATTGACGGATTTCATCTCACCAGAGTCCTCATGGACGGCGGCAGCAGCCTGAACCTGCTTTACCAGGATACAGTGCGAAAAATGGGCATCGATCCCTCGAGGATTAAGCCCACCAAAACGACCTTTAAAGGCGTAATACTAGGTGTAGAGGCCAACTGTACAGGCTCAGTCACACTTGAAGTGCTCTTCGGATCCCCGGATAATTTCCGAAGCGAGGAATTGGTCTTCAACATAGTCCCATTCCGCAGTGGCTATCATGCATTGCTCGGACGAACCTTGTTCGCCAAATTCAATGTGGTACCGCACTACGCATACCTCAAGCTCAAGATGCCAGGCCCTCGTGGAGTAATTACGGTCAATGGAAACACCGAACGCTCCCTCCGAACGGAGGAGCACACGGCGGCCCTTGCAGCGGAAGTACAAACCAGCCTCTCCAGGCAGTTCTCCAGTCCGGCCATTAAACGTCCAAACACCGTCAAGCGTGCCCAGAGTAACCTACAACAAGACCGCCTGGCACGTTCCAAGCAGGCGTAGCAAGGCGGCCCCAACCCCAACCCTAGCAAAAAGGTGACGCTAGTACTTCGCGTACATAATTACGCTTTAGAAATACCATGGGCATAGGGGGAGGGGCACCATCACGGCACGCCCAAAACACGGCTTAAACCACACCAAGGGCTGCCGATTTTTTACTTTTCTCTTACTTCCAGGACTCTACTCTTCGGAAGGCCTATTCGGCAGTTCAATTGCGGCACAAATGATGCAAGAACCAGGGAAGCAGACAAGCCATGCCGCATTACGGAAATCCCAGGTGGTCTCTATCACGAGCAGTATACCTATTTCGCATACTATTCTGCAGCTTGCCCCTGGAGCAGACATGTTAAATAGTCCAACTTTTCGTTTATCGCATTACTTGTATCGTTCTGCTTTGATCGCAGCTATTTTTAATAAACAATGCATAGCTTTTGTCTATTTTTGCACTATCTTTTTATAAATAAATGTTCCTTAACGACATGTTGCACCCGTACAACTTGGTACGGCCAAAATATGCCAGGGGCTTTTAGCACCCCTCAATATGGTGTGAGAAGTCCGAACACTTACACAAGTGCGGCACCCCGAACTTATAGCATTATATGCATCGGCTCTGAATCATGTCTTGGGTCAATAGTTGGGTTTGCCCGGCTCCTATGTTTTGGTGCCTTACGTTCCGCTATATCGGCTAAGGTAGCACTAGGAGAACCACTGCGATTGTGCCCTAGTTGAGCTGGGCCGAGCACCTCAGTGGAGAAAGCTAAAACTGACTGTCATGATGAAGCGAGAGCTGGTCGCTATTTGAGAGGTTTTTTCGAGTCCCTAAAGACTTATGCCACTTAGGGCGACCTAGTCGGTTCTGTCCGGCCAAGGCGTGGATAGCGCCCCGAACTCGGTCTTCCGAATACTAGGGGCTTCGCCGAAATTTAAAATTATAGAATTCTATGGCTAAGTGAGAGTGTTCATGCATTATAGTCCGATTGCCTCGTTCGTCGGGCTGAGCGCCTCCCTCGAAGGACCCAAACATGGGAAAAAGAGCGCCCAGATTTACCCCCGAACACCCCAGCACTACTGGCAAGGGGGCAGAAGCCGACGACTCGCCATCTCTCAGTATTGATAAACAGCTGCACAGAAGGTAATATTTTAAATTCAAGCAGCATTGCTCAGCGCATATGAACAAGTTTTCAGTGCACAGGACAAAAACGAGCGAGTTTTACTAAAAAATTACATCCCTAGTACATTCATCCGCCACAAGGCGGGCACCCTTCAAAACATCCTTATAATAATTTTCGGGCTTGCGATGCTCCTTCCCCGCTGGCGGCCCGTCCTTCACAAGCTTCTCCGCATCCAGCCTGCCCCAGTGCACCTTAGCACGAGCAAAGGCCCTACGGGCACCTTCAATACAGACGGAGCGCTTGATGACTTCGAGCCTTGGACAGGCCTCCACCAGCCGCCGCACCAGCCCGAAATAGCTCCCAGGCAGAGCCTCTCCAGGCCACAGCCGAACTAGGAGGCCCTTCATGGCCTGTTCGGCCGCCTTGTGGAGCTCGACCAGTTACTTCAGCTGGTCGCTCAGGGGCACGGGGTGTCCGGCCTCAGCATACTGAGACCAGAACACCTTCTCCGTCGAGCTGCCCTCCTCGGCTCGATAGAATGCGGCAGCATCGGATACACTCCGGGGAAGATCTGCAAATGCCCCTGGAGAGCTCCGGATTCGGGTAAGTATCAAGTAACTCACGTTTATGTGTTTCCTTTGCATAAAGAATACCTTACCCGCTACTATTTTCTTCACCTCATCCAACTCCTGGAGGGTCTTCTGGGATTCGGCCTTGGCAGACTTGGCATTTTCAATAGCCGCCGCGAGCTCGGACGCTCGCGTCTTCGAGTCAAGCTACAAACTCTCATGTTTCTTCATGAGAACCTGGAGCTCTTGCCGCACCTTGCCAACCTCGGCCTCATACCTCTCCCGCTCGGTGCGCTCCGCGGCCGCCCTCTTCTCGGCCTCAAGCAGCACTTGCTTAAGGGTCGCCACCTCAGATGTGGCCCCTACAATAGCCATGTTAATCCTGTCATTTCTTGCAATTGCACCTTTTTATATACATATTCAACCAAGGTATTTCTTACCTTCCTTCTCCTCGAGCTGCTTCTTGGCACGCCCGAGCTCTTGCTCGGACTTCTCGAGGCTCTGCTTCAGCGTGTCCACTTCCGCAGTGAGTACGGCAGATGCCAGCAGAGAAGCCTGCACACGCATATTGACTCCTTTTGTTAGACTCCTGCGAATTTTTTGATCCTCTATTCGGCTTTTCTTCCCGAACGCCCAACAGAGCATCAGGGGATACTATCTATGCGGTAATATTATTTACACATTATTTACTTACCTCAAAGCCTGTCAAAAGGCTAGTGCAAGCTTTAGTCAGTCTGCTCTTGGCAGACTGAACCTTCTGGACCACCGCACTCATAATAGCGCGGTGCTCCTCGTCGATGGAAGCGCCTTGGAGCGCCTCCAACATATTGTCCGGCGCCTCCGGATGGACGGGGGTCGCCGGCACGATGGACTTGCTCCTCTTGGAAGGAGGTCCCCCACCGGACTCCGGAACCCTTGAAGGTTCCGGAGCGGTGTCCGGCCTAAAGCCGGACTTGGAGCCCTGGGGGGTTTCATCCCCTTTACTCCTGGAGTCCAGGAGGTCGCCTTGCGGCGCCTCCGGGGCCACCTCCTCCCTGCTTGGAACCTGTTGGGACAACACCTCGGTGTCGTCCATAGGGCGGGGGGAGGAAGCCATCAGAAGCGAGTTCAGCACCGATGAGTCCAGTGAGCCGCTCGACGACGCGTCGAGCCGGTCTTTGGGTGGGCTGCATAAGTATATTCAACATAAGGGAAAGTTGTGCAATAAATGAATACTATGAATTACTCCGGTATCCGGATACTTACGATTTTGCTAGGGGCTTGGCCCTGGGCTGCCACTCCTCTTCACCGTCATCGGCGTCGTTGGAGTAGTCCGGAGGAAGGGTTTTCCCCTTCTTGGACCCTTCGGCCTCCTCAGAGAGGGCGGCCTTCCTTTTCTTCTCTCCTCCCGCTGGAGGGGGAGAGGTCTCTTCTTCTTCCTCCTCGTCTTCACGAGAGGAAGGCGCTTCGGGACCGTCGGATGACGAATCCGACACCTCCTGGCGCCGGGCACTCTTTCGAGTCCCCGTGGCCCTTTTCGTGGCCTTCTTCTCGGCACCACATAGGGCGCCGGAACCAGCAGCTTCGTCAAGCGAGCGTCCACTGGGCCTTCGGGCAAAGGAGCCAGACAGTTGATCTGTCCGGACGTCACCTCCCAATCCTATCAAAGATAAGGGAACTCAGATCCCGCATAGAGTCAAACTATGAAAAACTGATACCATGTAAAAGGACAAAGACAGCTTACCGCACGAGCGTGATGCTGAGTACTGAATCTGCGATCCTCGGCAGCGGATGCGGGAGCCTCGGCGCCCTTGAAAAGCATCCTCCAGGCATCTTCGTACGTCATGTCGAAGAGCCTGTTTAGAGTTCGATGCTGCGCCGGGTCAAACTCCCACAGGTTGAAGGCCCTTCGTTGACACGGGAGGATCAGGCGGATGAGCATAACCTGGACTACGTTGACAAGCTTGAGCTTCTTGTCCACCAGGGTTTGGATGCATGTTTGGAGTCCGGTCAGCTCTCCTTTTTTTACCCCAAGACAGGCTTGTCTCCTTCCAGGAGGTGAGCCGCGTCGGGGGGCCGGATCGAAACTCAGGGGGTGCGACCCATTTGGCGTCGCGTGGCTCGGTGACGTAAAACCACCCTGATTGCCACCCCTTCAGGGTCTCCACAAAGGAGCCCTCGAGCCACAGGACGTTGGCCATCTTGCCAACCATGGCACCGCCGCACTCCGCCTGGCTGCCGCGCACCACCTTTGGCTGGACGTTGAAAGTCTTAAGCCATAGGCCGAAATGGGGGCGGATGCGGAGGAACGCCTCACACACGATGATAAACGTCGAGATGTTGAGGACGAAGTTCGGGGCCAGATCGTGGAAATCCAGGCCGTAGTAGAACATGAGCCCCCAGAAAAATGGATGCAGAGGGAAGCCCAGTCCGCGGAGGAAATGGGGGAGGAATACCACCCTCTCATGGGGCCTAGGAGTGGGGATGAGCTACCCCTTTTCGGGAAGCCGGTGCGCGATGTAGCTAGCCAGATATCCGGCCTTCCTCAGCTTTTTGATGTGTCCCTCCGTGACAGAGGAGACCATCCACTTGCCTCCCGCTCCGGACATGACTGGAGAAGGTTGAGGTGGTAGTGCGGACTTCGGCGCTGGAGCTCGAGTGCGCAAGAATGAATAGGCGAAGGAGGAAGAAAGCATGGGTGAAAAGGTGGATCCTTATCCCCTTATATGGGTGGACGCAACTACATGTCCCCACCATCCTGGTGAAACTCGCTTATCTCCAAGTGCCGTAATCAAAGGCGCGGTTGGGTTACCCACACCCATATTGATGAGAATCCCGGAATAAGGGGACACGATCTCTGCTTTGACAAGACGTGCCAAGGAAACTGCCTCGCATAACGCGCTGAGGTGGGATAATGAAATGACCCGGATAATGGCTTGGCCGTGGTGTGTCACGCTACGGAATACGTCAGCAGATTAGATTTGTGTAAATATTATTCTCTCTATGGCAATATGTGGAAAACTTATTTTGCAGAGCCGGACACTATCTTTGTGTTTAAAATCTTCTATAAAGTACTTGGAGGAGGAACCCTCCTTGCAATGCCGAAGACAATCTGCGCCCTGGACTCATCGTCATTGAAGCCTGGTTCAGGGGATACTGAGGGAGTCCTGGATTAGGGGGTGTTCGGATAGCCGAACTATACCTTCAAGCCGGACTCCTGGACTATGAAGATACAAGATTGAAGACTCCGTCCCATGTCCGGAAGGGACTTTCCTTGGCGTGGAAGGCAAGCTTGGCGATACGGATGTTCAGATCTCCTACCATTGTAACCGACTCTATGTAACCCTAACCCTCTCCGATGTCTATATAAACCGGAGGGTTTTAGTCCGTAGGACAACATACACATCAACAATCATACCATAGGCTAGCTTCTAGGGTTTAGCCTCTCTGATCTCGTGGTAGATCTACTCTTGTACTACCGATATCATCAATATTAATCAAGCAGGACGTAGGATTTTACCTCCATCGAGAGGGCCCGAACCTGGGTAAAACTTCGTGTCCATTGCCTCCTGTTACCATCCGGCCTAGACGCACAGTTGGGACCCCCTACCCAAGATCCGTTGGTTTGACACCGACACACATCTTTATAAAGAAGGAGTAGATGGTGTTAGTAGACGTTGTGTACCGAAGCATGAACAGGAACAGATCCTACGCAAGTGCCACTCTGAAACTTATGGAGGACACCACGCGGGAGATAGAACTGCACATAAGGTATTGCAATCAGGTTTTTATTGGCCTACTCTCTTCAAGGATGCCCGTAAGTTTGTCCTATCTTGTGATGAATGTGAAAGAATTGGTAATATTAGTAGACGTCAAGAAATGCCTATGAACTATTCACTTGTTATTGAACCATTTGATGTTTGGGGCTTTGATTATATGGGACCTTTTCCTGCCTCTAATGGATATACACATATTTTAGTTGACGTTGATTATGTTACTAAGTGGGTAGAAGCTATTCCAACTAGTAGTGTTGATCATAACACTTCTATTAAAATGCTTAAAGAAGTTATTTTTCCGAGGTTTGGAGTCCCTAGATATTTAATGACTGATGGTGGTTCACATTTTATTCATGGTGCTTTCCGTAAAATGCTTGCTAAATATGATGTCAATCATAGAATTGCATCTCCGTATCACCCACAGTCTAGTGGTCAAGTAGAATTGAGTAATAGAGAACTCAAATTAATTTTGTAAAAGGCTGTCAATAGGTCTAGAAAGAATTGGTCCAAGAAACTTGATGATGCATTATGGGCCTATATAACTGCATATAAAAATCCTATGGGCATGTCTCCGTATAAAATGGTATATGGAAAAGCATGTCACTTACCTCTCGAACTAGAACATAAGGCATATTGGGCTATTAAAGAGCTCAATTATGATTTCAAACTTGCCGGTGAAAAGAGGTTATTTGATATTAGCTCTCTAGATGAATGGAGAACCCAAGCTTATGAAAATGCCAAGTTGTTTAAAGAAAAGGTTAAAAGATGGCATGCCAAAAGGATACAAAAGCGTGAGTTTAATGTAGGTGATTATGTATTGCTATACAACTCTCGTTTAAGATTTTTTGCAGGTAAACTTCTCTCTAAATGGGAAGGCCCCTATGTTATCGAGGAGGTCTATCGTTCTGGGGCCATAAAAATCAACAACTTCGAAGGCACAAATCCAAAGGTGGTAAACGGTCAAAGAATCAAACATTATATCTCAGGTAATCCCATAAATGTTGAAACCAATATTATTGAAACCGTAACCCCGGAGGAATACATAAGGGACACTTTCCAGAACGTTTCAAACTCCGAAAAGGAATAGGTATGTGGTATGGTAAGTAAACTGATTGCAAAACAATTTTTAAGGCAATATTTCTCCGTTTTGGAATATTTAGAAAAATAGAAAATTAAGTAGCAGTCCAGGAAGGACACGAGGGCCCCACGATGGTGGAGGGCCCCCCTACCTCGTGAGCACCTCGTGTGCCTTCCGGACTCCTTTTTCTTGCATGATACATATTTTGGTCGGTAAAAATTCACTATATATTCTCCCGAAGGTTTTGACTCCCGTATCACGCAAATATCCTCTGTTCTTGTTTTGGGTTGTTCTCTGTCAGGGTTGTCAAGGCCAGGCATCATGTCGTTCCCCTCCTCCAACAACGGTGACAAATATGCCTGGCTAATGAAGATAGAGCTGAAGAAGGAAGAACCCATGGAGATTAACAAGGATGAAGGGATCAAGAAGGCCACGGAGAACCAAGCTCCGGCAATAGAAGACATCCTTCCACTTGATCACAACCTTCTTACCCCAACTGAGATCGAAGCTTTCCAAATGATTGAGTTAACTTGTATTCAAAACAAGTATCTCACAAGTGAAAATATTTTGTTGAAGGAGCATATCTTTGCACTCAAGGGCATTATTCGCAAGCTAGAGAACCTCTTACGCTCGATGTGCGACTATCCATCACCTCCATCTTCACCAACCAAGGATATATAATAACATGGGTATGGGCACTCCCCTTGGCAACTTCCAAGCTTGGGGGAGGTGCCCCGGTATCGTATCACAGTCACAACTCATATCTTTACCGTTTTCCTTAGTTCGATCTTATTAGTAGTATTTTGATCTAGTAGAATAAAGTTTATGGCATGATCTAGTTTTGAGTTTTGCCTTATGATCTTTCTATGTAATCGAGTCCGTGAGCTATATAATAAAGATTAGTGTTGAGTCAAGGGCTTGATTTTCTTGCTATGATCTTGGGTGAACAAAAGAAAAGAGAAAAAGAATAAGAAGAAACAAAAGTTCAGATTGATCTTATTGATAGTAATGACTTCACATAGAAAGAGTGTGACGATTAAAAGTTGTTGGGAGTTGGCATACATAGATTTGGTCATCGTTGCAATTAATAAGAAGTAATAAGGAAAGAAAGGTTTCACATATAAATATACTATTATCGGCATCTTTTATGATTGGGAGCACTCATCAAAATATGACATGCTAAAGAGTTGATGTTGGACAAGGAAGACAACGTAATGGGTTATATTTTCTTATATCTGAGATAAAGTATGTTGTCATGGATCATCCAACATGTTGAGCTTGCCTTTCCCCCTCTTGCTAGCCAAATTCTCAGCACCAAGTAGAGATACTACTTGTGCTTCCAAATACCCTTAAAACCAATTTTGCCATGAGAGTCCACCATATCTACCTATGGATTGAGTAAGATCCTTCAAGTAAGTTGTCATCGGTGCAAATCAATAAGAATTGCTCTAAATATGTATGATTAGTGTGGGAGAAATAAGCTTTATACGATCTTGTGATGTGGAAATAATAAAAGCGATGGACTGCATAATAAAGGTTCATATCACAAGGGGTAATATAAAGTGACGTTCTTTCGCATTAAGATTTTGTGCATCCAACCATAAAAGCGCATGGCAACCTCTGCTTCCCCTTGCGAAGGGCCTATCTTTTATTATTAGCTTCTACCTTATGCAAGTGTCATGGTGATCTTCACCTTTCCTTTTTCATTTTATCCTTTGGCAAGCCCAGCATGTTGGAAAGAACCTGATATATATATCTAATTAGATGTAGGGGGGCACGAGTTATTATTGTTGACATTACCCTCAAGGTAAAAGGTTGTGGGGCGAGACTATAAGCCCCTATCTTTCTCTGTGTCCGATTAAAACTCCGTAACCACAAGTATTGCGTGAGTGTTAGCAACTATGAAGGACTAGATGATAGTTGAGTAAGTGGACTTGCTTTTAGCTCTGACATAGACTCTTTCTGATGTTATGATAAATTGCAATTGCTTCAATGACTGAGGTTATAGTTTGTTGGTTCTCAATAAGGGTTCTGATTCATACTTTTGCATTGTGAATAGATCATCACTTGAACATAAGTAATCATATGACAATATATGTAGTTGTTATGAGAATAATCATGATGCCTTCATGTCTGTATTTTATTTTTATCGACGCCTCTACCTCTAAACATGGGGACATATTTATTGTTATCGGCTTTCGCTTGAGGACAAGCGACGTCTAAGCTTGGGGGAGTTGATACATCCATTTTGCATCATGCTTTTATATCAATATTTATTGCATTATGGGCTGTTATTTCACACTATGTCACAATACTCATGGCTATTCTCTCTTATTTTACAAGGTTTACATAAGGAGGGAGAATGCCGGCAGCTGGAATTCTGGGCTGGAAAAGGAGCAAACATTAGAGACCTATTCTGCACAACTCCAAAAGTCCTCAAACTCCACGGAATACCTTATAATAAATAATGAAAAATCCTCGCCAAAGATGAAGACCAGGGGGCCCACACCCTGTCCACGAGGGTGGGGGCGCCCCCCTAGGGCGTGCCCCCTACCTCGTGGGCCCCCTGGTGGCTCTTCGATGACCATCTTCTGCTATATGAAGTCTTTCGTTGAGAAAAAAACGGGAGGCAACCTTTCGGGATGAAAGTCCGCCGCCACGAGGCGGAACCTTGGCGGATCCAATCTAGAGCTTCGGCAGAGCTGTTCTGCCAGGGAAACTTCTCTCCCGGAGGGGGAAATCATCGCCATCGTCATCACCAACGCTCCTCTCATCAGGAGAGGGTAATCTCCATCAACATCTTCATCAGCACCATCTCATCTCAAAACCCTAGTTCATCTCTTGTATCCAATTCTTGTCTCTGTCCGGGATTGGTGCTAGTAGGTTGCTAGTAGTTTTAATTACTCCTTGTAGTTGATGCTAGTTGGTTTAATTGGTTGAAGATCATATGTTCAGATCCTTTATGCATATTATTACCCCTCTGATTATGAACATGAATATGCTTTGTGAGTAGTTACGTTTGTTCCTGAGGACAAGGGAGAAGTCTTGCTATTAGTAGTCATGTGAATTTGGTATTCATTCGATATTTTGATGAGATGTATGTTGTCTAGCCTCTAGTGGCGTTATGTGAATGTCGACTACATAACACTTCACCATTATTTGGGCCTAGAGGAAGGCATTTGGAAGTAATAAGTAGATGATGGGTTGCTAGAGTGACAGAAGCTTAAACCCTAGTTTATGCGTTGCTTCGTAAGGGGCTGATTTGGATTCATATGTTTCATGCTATGGTTAGGTTTACCTTAATACTTTTGTTGTAGTTGCGGATGCTTGCAATAGAGGTTAATCATAAGTGGGATGCTTGTTCAAGTAAGAACAGCACCCAAGCACTGGTCCACCCACATGTCAAATTACCAAAGTACCGAACGCAAATCATATGAACGTGATGAAAACTAGCTTGACGATATTCCCATGTGTCCTCGGGAGCACTTTTCCTTATATACGAGTTTGTCCAGGCTTGTCCTTTGCTATAAAAAGGATTGGGCCACCTTGCTGCACTTTATTTACTTTTGTTACTTGTTGCTCGTTACAAATTATCTTATCACAAAACTATCTATTACCACTTATTTCAGTACTTGCACAGAATACCTTGCTGAAAACCGCTTATCATTTCCTTCTGCTCCTCGTTGGGTTTGACACTCTTACTTATCGAAAGGACTTCAATAGATCCCCTATACTTGTGGGTCATCAATGCTCGCGGTGGGTATCGTTATTTTCTGACCTTCACATATGATTTGAGTAGATATGGGTATATCTACTTAGTGAAACATAAGTCAGAAACATTTGAAAAGTTCAAAGAATTTCAGAGTGAAATAGAAAATCATCGTAAAAATAAAATAAAGTTTCTACGATCTGATCATGGAGGTGAATATTTGAGTTATGAGTTTGGCCTTCATTTGAAATAATATGGAATATTTTCGCAACTCACGCCACCTAGAACACCACAGCGTAATGGTGTGTCCAAACGTCATAATCGCACTTTATTAGATATGGTGCGATCTATGATGTCTCTTACTGATTTACCGCTATCGTTTTGGGGTTATGCTTTAGACGGCTGCATTCGCGTTAAATAGGGCACCATCGAAATCCGTTGAGACGACACCATATGAACTATGGTTTGGCAAGAAACCCAAGTTGTTGTTTCTTAAAGTTTGGGGCTGCGATGCTTATGTGAAAAAGCTTCAACCTGATAAGCTCGAACCCAAATCGGAGAAATGTGCCTTCATAGGATATCCAAAGGAGACTGTTAAGTACACCTTCTATCACAGATCCGAAGGCAAGATATCCGTTGCTAAGAATGGATCCTTTCTAGAGAAGGAGTTTCTCTCGAAAGAAGTGAGTGGGAGGAAAGTAGAACTTGATGAGGTAACTGTACCTTCTCCCTTATTGGAAAGTAGTTCATCACAAAAATCAGTTCCATTGATTCCTACACCAATTAGTTAGGAAGCTAATGATGATGATCATGAAACTTATGATCAAGTTACTACCAGACCTCGTAGGTCAACCAGAGTAAGATCCGCACCAGAGTGGTACGGTAATCTTGTTCTGGAGGTCATGTTACTTGACCATGACAAACCTATGAACTATGAGGAAGCGATGATGAGCCCAGATTCCGCAAAATGGCTTGAGGCCATGAAATCTAAGATGGGATCCATGTATGAGAACAAAGTATGGACTTTGGTTGACTTGCCCGATGATCAGCAAGCAATAGAGAATAAATGGATCTTCAAGAAGAAGACTGACGCTGACGGTAATGTTACTGTCTACAAAGCCCGACTTGTTGCGAAAGGTTTTTGACAAGTTCAAGGAGTTGACTATGATGAGACCTTCTCACCCGTAGCGATGCTTAAGTGTGTCCGAATCATGTGAGCAATTGTCGCATTTTGTGATTATGAAATTTGGCAAATGGATGTCAAAACCGCATTCAATTCCGTCCGCGATTAAGTCAAGGAGGGATACATAGAGATTTGCAAGATACATATGGATCTGAATGTTGCAGACCCATTGACTAAGCCTCTCTCACGAGCAAAACATGATCAGCACCAAGACTCCATGGGTGTTAGAATCATTACTATGTAATCTAGATTATTGGCTCTAGTGCAAGTGGGAGACAGAAGGAAATATTCCCTAGAGGCAATAATAAAGTTGTTATTTATCTTTCCTTATATCATGATAAATGTTTATTATTCATGCTAGAATTGTATTAACTGGAAACTTAGTACATGTGTGGATACATAGACAACCAGAGTGTCCCTAGTGTGCCTCTAGTTGACTAGCTCGTTAATCAAAGATGGTTAAGTTTCCTAGCCATATTCATGTGTTGTCATTTGATGAACGGGATCGATTCATTAGAGAATGTTGTGATGGACAAGACCCATCCGTTAGCTTAGTATAATTATCATTTAGTTTTTCTGCTATTGCTTTCTTCATGACTTATACATGTTCCTCAGACCATGAGATTATGCAACTCCCGAATACCGGAGGAACACCTTGTGTGCTATCAAACATCACAACGTAACTGGGTGATTATAAAGATGCTTTACAGGTGTCTCCAATGGTCACTACAAAAAAAATACACTTCTATGATGATACTGTTTGTCACAGTAGGTCGCGTTTTTTGTCATGCATGTACATCCATGACAATTTTATGACAGAATCAAGATAGTCATACCTGTGCTGTCGTAGAAGTGTTCCATGACATTACCAAAATTATCATCACAGAAGTGTCCACTTCCATGACGATAAATCGCGCGTCACAGAAGTGCTTTCGTCAAGGGTGACCGACACGTGGCATCCACCATAACGGAACACCGTTAAGCTATTGGGTTCGGTTTTGGATCCGATAACCCTTTAATAGCCGGGACCAATGGGAAATTTCTACGTGTAAAATTCTGATTGGCTGGAGGGAACACCTGTCAGCTCGTCAGTGGGCCAGATGTCGCCCGTCCATTGGAGGATACATGCCTACGATACGTTGACACGTCGCTGGGCCCAACAAAGGCCCATATAGGTTAAAAAGGCCGGCCCAGTCAAAGGCATGTAGTACTTACTCACGTACTAGTGGGCCAGCCCAATAACGGCCTGCTTAATAAAGGCCCATTTATGGCCCGAAGCCAGATCTGGTGTGTTAATTGTTCGCCGAATATTTGGGCCCATTTACGGCCCGAAGCTAGATCTGGCCCTTAATTGTTCGCCGAATATTTGGGCCCAATTGCAACCCAATGACTTTCGGCCTGTTAGAGTCCCGATGTAGACATGGGCCCATTTCAGCCCGGTGTGACTTTCGGCTTGGGAATGGCTCGTGCTGCCCATGGGCCATATATGGTCCGACGGGACATCAGGCCCACTAACGGCCCGTGATAAAGGTGGCAACAGTTAAGCCCAACGTGACTTTGGGCCTGTTAAAGGCATGTCGCATGATTCGGCCTATTGATGTATGTACTAAGCTTTCGGCCTCTTAAAGGCCTATGATATCAGTGGGCCAACTAAGGCCCGAGATATGTTTCGGCCTGGTAACTGCCCGTGATATAGCTGGGCCCAAAAAGGCCCGGTCTACATTTCAGCCTGTTGAAGGCCCGTCGACAACTAGTGAAAATTGAGACCCAACATGCATTTCGGCCTGCTAAAGGCCCATGGTTTCATCTGGGCCGTAACAGGCGAGTAC
Source organism: Triticum aestivum (assembly GCF_018294505.1). Classification (NCBI taxonomy): domain Eukaryota; kingdom Viridiplantae; phylum Streptophyta; class Magnoliopsida; order Poales; family Poaceae; genus Triticum; species Triticum aestivum. The sequence goes on along the minus strand of NC_057806.1, from coordinate 385,990,199 downwards.
AATATTCAGCTTGTTAATGGCCCAACGCTACCTCGGCCAAACTAAGCGCTGGGTCCACAAAAGGCCCAACTAAAATATAGGCCAGTGTAAGTTGTGGGCCTCACGCAAAGTGTGAAGGCCCCAATCATTCGGGCCCAAGAAAGATGCAGGCCGGCCCAATTGTGGCCCACTAAAAACCAGGCCCGTTAGAGGCGAATGTTTCGGCCTGGTCGACTACATCTGATTTTTTTCAGATAGCGAATGATGGCAGTAACTAGTAGGAATTAAGAACAAACCTACTCTATACAATAAAGAAATTACGACATAGTAACTAAGAATAAACCTACACTATACAATAAAGGATTTATGGTATATTACATCCACTGGGCATCAAAGTTCGCCACCAGTGATCATAAAGCGCAATGAAGAAGCATATTACAAAAACTGGGCTCCATTGCAACGTAACAAAATAATACTGAACCGAGACCACTTCCAAGACAGTTCAAGAAAGGTTAGTCTTGCGCGGCAAGTGCTGCGCAAGCTGCTGAGCAAGGCTATGAGACCGGCCTAGCATGTCGGTCATAGCTTCCAGGTGTAGCTGTTTAGCGATGAGGTTCTCATTGGTGTTCTCCGCAGTCTTTCTTAGAGATAGGACTTCTAGTCGAAGTTGAGTTGCAGAATGCTTTTCTGCTAGAACCTGGGACTTAAGAAGTCGAACTGATTCAGACAACAAATTCTGTGAGCTTGTCTGACTGCTAGTCTCAAGTAACTTGAACACTGCATCAAGACAAGACTTTGGGGTTGTCTCGCTATCTTCAAGATGTTTTGCCTTCTTTGCTGCAATATCTGTTGGGTTTGTCTCACAGCCTTCAGCAGACTTGTGCATGCCATCAGGCATATCAACCTAAAACAAAGCAGAGAGATGACAGGTTTTGCACGTGTATAAACAAAGATGATAACTGTGTTGTCAATTCCATCCAATTTTAAATTAGAAAATAAAGAGTAAGTTCAAAATATCAATAGCATAATTTGGCATTGTTCATAATGCGGGGAGCTTCACCACACTACTGGATTACCATGTCAACATAACAAGCATAGACGAAGGGCAAAGAAAATCATTGTATCTATTTTGGTTAATGTGCATGGCATGTTGTTCATATCATCAGCCACATCAGTAAGATAAAACAGGAGATGACAAGGTGCAAACGTGGGCTGCTTCACCACACACTGGATTATAGATCCACAAAAACAAGCATACATATAGGGAGTATTGAGTAATGTGCGTGGTATGAATAAGGAATTTGGTTTTACAAGTAAAACTTAGAACTTACGGTTCTTGCGAACATGCATTTTGGTAGAAACATCAAACTAAACAGCAGTAAACGATAGGGAGTATGAGCAAATTAAACAGCAGTTGAGGATAAAGGCTTTAGAAGGACTGACTTACATTAACAGTTAACACCGGCTTTATAATGCCCTTCTCCATGTCAAGGGAAGGATAACTCAAGAATTTTAGCACATAATCTTCTTCATAAGCATTGCATGTACTCTACATTTTTAGAGACTAATTATAGATATGATAATACTGGAAGGGATAGAGGATAATGAAGATAAGATGCAGATTGATGCTACATAATCAACTACCAATCCCTGGAAGTACAAGCGTTACAGGACAAAATGTACTGACAAGAGCAATGGGCTACACTTCTGCACTGGCATTGTCTGCGTATTCTACTTTTTGGTAAGATTAAATATAGATCTGATCTTTTTTAGTAAATGGTGGGCAAAGGAGATAAGATGCAGAATGCTACACAACGGACCAATCCCTCTTCCCATAATACAAGAGTGTTTTGAACACTGGTGTACTATACAAAACATTCTTATATTATGGGACGGAGGGAGTAGCTGTTAATGTAAGTATAGTGATAGACGATGTTCAGTCCTTACAAGAGGACTGCAGAGCTAAACCTCTTCAAAAGCATTGGGTTGATTCTAAATTTATGTAAGAGTCCATACGGATCTTATAATGTCCACCAAATGGACCATAATGAGGCTAACATGTGCAGTGATGCTACATAATCAAACAACTATGAAAGTAAGTATGGTCATACAGGGCAAGAGGTACTCACAAGAGCAATGCAGTATGCAGTATAGTTGCGAGATTCTGTGGTCCCTTGAGAATGAATATTCTTTTGCTAACAGTTTTCGTACAAGTGAGACGTTAAGGCAAATGCAGAAATGTAGTTCAAATTATGATGTGATATCATAGACAGTATCTTACGCTGCAGCCGAGACCAATGTGTAACAAGATTATTCCAGTCACCATCGGATAAATGTAGCACCGAAGACTTTACAGAAATTTTGTTTAGAGGCTTGCCATCGAAGTGCGCTTGCCTCAGGTAGGAACGATACTTCATCAACGAGTGCTTGAAAAGCGCAACCAACCCTTGCTCATCTTCACAATCCAGTTTGGTCCTTGCCTATTTAAAAGAATGAAATCTTGTGTCTTCTGTCAACAGAAACATATGCAGTAATGACCATGAATAACATTAGTACATTACTTACACGTAAGTTGCGGAGGAAGACTGGAAATTGTTCTGTGTCTGTGGTATAATATTTCCATGAAGGAAAGATGCGCACAGAGTTCCTGACAACAATATAAGCTTCGTCTTCTAAACTGGGAAGAAATGGAACAGGGGTTCTATTTGCTACAATTTGGGGCTCTCTCTGGTTCGAAAAGGGATTTGGCAACTGGATTTGGTGTACTCTTTGCTGGAATGGGGGTTTTGCGTCGTAGAGTTGGTGCTATGTCAACTGGCATAATCATACTGTTTGCTGCAACTAGGGTCTGCTGAGTTGGGGAATCAGAAATGACTAGTTTAGTAGGGCTAGAGTCTGCTAGAGTTGGGGTGTTTTGTGGGTCAGGTAATATTGCAACTACACCTAATGGGATATTTGATTTATTAGGTGACACTACCTTTTCCAAATACTTTGCTTGTGCTGCTCCATGATCAGCAATCACCCTCTTCCTTTTGAATGTCTGATACACAAGAACAACATTTGAATGGATAAATATGGTATGATGACAGATGGAATATGTACTGAAAATGGATAGGCAGGGCGTATTCACATACACGATGTGTAAACTAAGCTAATGGAAGTTCAACAAAGTAGGAGCAATACAAAGCATCAGTTGCAAGATATGTGCGACCAATATAACCTTGGAAAGTTAGAGCAAGCACCTTGATGGGTGAATAAGATAGGGCATCTTCCTCTGACTCCTCCACTAGGGAGCTACATTGACTTAGGTCTCCCTCTAGCTCAGAATCACTGTTAGGATCATATTCTGAGCATGAATCTTTAGGTGGAGAGCATTTACATTGCATTGCATCCAGACTTGATTTCAGTCCCTTAATGCCAAGTTTGACAGCCATGGCATTTTTCTACTTTTTTATTTTCATGCGTGCAAGCTCATAATCATTAAGATGTTGTTCAGAATCTGAGATTCATGAAAACATAAAAAGTAGTCATATTATCTATGGAATGCATTGCGGATTCAACTCGAAGAGTGTCTTCCTATAAACCCCTGCATATGCAAAGTTCACCCCCCAACCGTGCCGACCAGACCACACACAGAAATACAAAACCCTTATGTCTCTATAACAGGCAGACACACATTTCAAAACTGAAGTAGGAACATTAGAATCATATGAAATTCGTATTTGAACAAATAAACTAAGGAATTATAAGTGGCATACTGTTTAGCTTTAAGGGTGGAGTGTTGGTAGTGCGACACAAAGCAAGTAGGCAGATTGTATTCCATGTAAAATATCGAAGCTTATGTAAAAGCTGGAAATGACACTTTCTTTCTATACAATGTAGTGTTCGTTGCCCACACATGATGGAAGATATCACATAGAGAAATACTATTCACTCATGTCTATGGTTCCAGTATTTAGAAACAGGGTGGTCCACCCTAAAAGAATATTGACAACAAATATGACAAGGCAAGCATAGATGTAGTGAATAAATCATTTACTTGTGAGCTTACTAGGACAAGTATATAGAATTGTAACTGCAGTAAGAGACCGTCCAAAATCCTCCTAGAGTCATGCCGTCCGAGGACGGCAAGTCGCCGGCAAGGCAGGCGGCTGGGGGCGAGTAGAGATCGGAAGCGCGCAGCAGAACAGAGGGGAATCGGGGCCTGGGACGACCCAAATTCCCAGGGTGGGCCAGCCCACCATGTGCACCCTGTAGATATACACACCCGAGCGGCGAACATGCGTTTTCGAAATTAATTTAGGAACATTTAGCTGACTAATTAAATGACTCTTTTTTAATAATATCAGATTCGTATTGAACAACTAAGCTTGTTTAGCTTGATGGTTGGAGAAGTGCTATTATGACACGAAGCACGTATTCTGATCTTATAGTGATCATAAAAGGGGGAAACTCTAAGCATATTTTTTTGGCAAAAGAGGGTTTACCCTCCGATTTCTATTAAAGAAACCACCACGGAACCAACATGATCAATTAAACCGTATTATGATTGTGCCATGGCAGATTTGAAGCTGCAAACCGGAGAAATGATATTTAGCAGCCATTGTTTGCTTCGAACTAAGAACTAAATTCTAAGAGCTGAAAATAAAGTAGAGTAACCAAGTTAAGATCTATTTTCTGGTTGAGATCAAAAGGTTGAAGAGATATGAAGTACCACCTCTCTTGCGGCACCGTGTAGGCATCGGGGGTGCGATGGTTGTCGGTAGCATTGAAGCAGATCTACAATGGTAGACAGGTGCATCGGGGGATAAGTCTCGTTGCGGTGGAAGAGAAGGTCGTGTGAGCGGCCCCGACAAAGAGGACGACGGCGCCGATGAAGCGAGAGGACGTGACGCAAGGCTCTTGGTCCGTCGCCGTGGATGAGAAACGTCCATCTCTAGTAGTGGACGACACGGTCTTGGTAGGCGCTCTGGCATGGTGGAGGACGGTGGCGATGGATGTGGTGGAGGACAGCGGCGATGGATGGGGTGGCGGGCAAAGGCTGGTGTGGGGATGGTGTTCTAGCGCGGACGGTGTATGAATGGGAAAATGGAGGGAGAGGTATGGGGAACCATGTTTTTGGGACACGCCTGTATGAAATATGGGAAAGTTACGAACTTATCCCCGTTTAAAATTTGGACGTCTCATCGGTTGGGGATACGACGGTAATCTCACATCTCGCCAATATTTCCCAGAGCGATTTCGAGTGAGGAGAGGGTGGTTGGCGCCCACGGTGTATGAACGGGGCTGACAGGTAGGGTGGTTGTGTCACGTCTGAGTGAAGTTACAAACCTGCCCCTATTGACAATATTTGCCTACATCGATTTTGGTTGAGTCGAGTTTGTTTTGCCGCCCACCGTGTATGAATGGGGAATGGAGGGAGAAACAGAGGTCTTTCGGACGAGCTTGAATCAAATGTGTTTTGCCGCCCATGTTTGGTGCCCACCATGTCGGAATGGGCTCAGAGGCGACCGTGTCACGTCTAATTGAAGTTACTAACCTACCCCTATTTAGAGCAGTGGAAATCGGGTCAATGGATTGTCCGTGTAATGGGTAGACAGTAATTTCCATCTCCCAAACACTTGGCTTCGGGCAGCCAACGTGGGAGTGGACATTTTGCCGCTTATTTTCGAATTTTGGTACAATAAGCATCCATGTTTACCCTGGCAACTAAATTCGAATCCATTTTGTATTCCTATACGAATCTTTATAAATCATTCTATTTGTTTTTATATATCTTCAAAAGGATGACAAAGATGTATTCCATTGTCATATATGAATATGGTTTACAAATGCCGATACTCAAATTCAGAAGCTAGAATCCAGTTTAAGGTGAATTTGAATATTTGGAACACTTCATGTCCAACTCAAATGTCACACGCAACATAATGTGTACTCCCATTTAGATATGTACACAAGCGATGTATCAAGATTCAAATACCGAGTCAATCAACCAAGAATGTACATAACTAACAGACATATAAACACTTATAGAGTATATGGATCAATAATATCAACTAACATACATAAGCCAGGCCGCTGTACTTTTTTTGCTACAACAACATCCTTTTTTTACCAAGCGACTACAATATCTTGGCCCTTCCCAATATGTGCCACTTATGGTACATCTATACTACTATTATTGTTGAATGCACATTCAGACCGATTGGCATATTTGTAGGTCTGGCACAACAATCAAAATGAAATGTCTCCGAGTCTTATCAATTAATATAGACTTGTGCTCAAATAAAATTACAAACCAAAAAACAAAAAACAAAAAACAATTATTACATGATCTCTAAAACAAATGGTTTGATTGATTACATGAACAGACAACACAAAGGTTATTCAAGGATGGAAAGAACATTTCACCTATGATTTACCAAGTGAGAATTTAATTTCCTTTTTTTCCTTCAGGACCTTAACAATGTGGTCAGTCTCAGCTTGCTTCATTTTGAAATCCACCAAATATTTAATGGTTGTCTTGAGTACTGCTTGTGATTGTGCGGTTTGCTTCCTCAACATGTCAACTTCATCTCTAAGTGCAGAAGCAAAATCTCTTTCTACCACTAGTTTAGGCTCTAGAGCATCAGCAGTTGGCAATTCATAATGCACAATTGGGCGGGTGCCAATGCTGTGGGATGATACAACGTCCATGGGGACCTCGCTCTTTGATCTTGGGCTAACCTGTTTTGCCATTAAAGTTCTGATTGGATTCAGAAAAGTTAAAGTTAGCAAAACATCTCAACTCGGAGTTATAACAGTAATCCAGTTAAACAAACAAGGAATTAAAGAGTTTCAATTGGATGATGCAAAGTAGTTATTAACATCATTGTAACCTGTTGTTGTAGCAGCAAAGCAGTTAAACAAACAAGTAGCTATTTAAGTTTAGGCAAACAGGTAATTCTTAACAGTAAGTATCAAACACATAGATAGGCACAGTCTATAATAGGATTAATAGGCTATGGCATTATGTAATTGGTAGCAAACTAAATTAAGCCAAGCAACGTAATTGAACAATTTTGCAATAAGTGGCTAACTAAAATTCTGAGAAGCAGGTAACTGAACTTATGCTAGTTCTTTGTACAGGCACACTGTAACTTGTTTTTCGCTTACAAGGTTGTATGAAGGAGTCCATGGCAACAATTGCTTGGATACGCAGTCCCAGTACTTCTTTCTTCCCACACTGCATTGGTAAGTCGAATGGTTAATCTGGTAAGATGGTGTGTCCTTGATATGTTATATGAGGAATTGTAGTCAGACTAGTTGTAGCCACACACATCACACTGGCTTTTACTGTATATTTCATGCGATTACTTTTGGCATATCGAGATCTAAGCAATCTACAATATGATGAAAAGACTGGCATCCTTCACATTATTGGCGAACTCAGTCCATAGAAACAAGCAATTCAACCATTCTGTGGGTAAATCAAAAGCGCCACTGGAATATTTTTCACTACCCCAATAATACACGCAAAAAGGGGCGACGCCACCATAGGGGCTGGTATGGGCGGCCGCCTCGGGTGGCTGGAAAGTGTGCACCTAGTTTGAGTCGTCCAGGTTGGCCCAGGCTAGTTTTCTTCGTCCCAACGCACGAGCAGGCAATGTAAAAAATGAAAAAAATGTTTCAATTTGGATGGGCCAATAACATAAGTGCAAGGCAGGCCCTATAGCAGTCTCGCGGCCCAAACGAGCGCCTCCCATATCGATCGACAGCAGGAAAAATCCCAATTCATTCGCTCCAGCCTCCAGTCTGGTTTGCTCCTAACCTAGCCGCCGCTGGACAAACCGACACAGCACTTCCTCGCGCCCTTGTTGGAGGGCGGTCGCCGGGCTTCAAGCGAACGGAAGGACAAGAAGATGAAGATCCAACCCTGGGTGTAGCCTGCGTGGGAGGCAGCGGTGGCAGCACGGGCATGGCATCGAGCTTGCACAAACGGACATTCGCAGCTTGCAAGAGTAGCATGCGCAACGAGCAGGTACATCACATCCCTGATTATATCTAATTCAACTCTTCAATTTCTGGCCAATAGTTAAACCTGACGGTGTTGAAAAACTGTTTGTATGTAGGGAATCTATGATAAAATGAAACCAATTTCTACTTATTTTATAACTCCCCTAATTAATACTGAAATGACTGAATCTGATGTATCTAATCAAGTTTCTGGTGCAAACATCCAAGCTCATGTTGTTCTTGAGCCTGGAGTGTCTAATGAACAGACTGCTAATGAAGGATTTGATGCAAACATTTTACATGCTCCTGGTGATGAACATATAGTGTCTAATGAGGGATCTAATGCAAGCATTTTACAAGCTCCCATTGAAGGATTTAGTATCTAATGATGATCTGCTATGTTGAGAGAGACATAGAGATTTGCAGGCATTGATGACAAGCAAAGTATAGTGCATTTTCATGGCTTGAGGAAACGACGAGGCCATCTATCAGAAAGTCCCCGTATAATGACAACATAGCATATATACTTTTCTAATCTATTGTTTGAAACTATTGGCATACTTGTGCAGGATGGATATATTGATATGCAGTTTGCGCACTGGTTATAGGTGCAATTACACTTCGATATTTTCAGCCAGAGAACAAATAATTCAAGCAGGTACAGACCATGTTTTTAGTCCTTGTACACCATGTTGCATTTTGTGTTTTTGGTGCTTGCATCATTTAGTGTTTATAATCCGAACTACTTTGGATCATTAGCTGGTTTTCAAAGTGCATGCAGCTTCACATTTCTCAAGTTATGTTGATTTCCGGAGTGCAAGTGCCTTCGTATTTTTTAAGTTAAATGTTCGCCCCTGGTAACTTGAATTCGTGGATCCGCCACTGCACACAAATCATACACGAATGCCAGTACGAACTAAATGAAATACAGGGACTTACACTAGCTCGTTATACAGGCTCACTGCAGCTCTGCTTGCGCTTGGGATGTTCCATGTACAAGTCCATGTTACCACTTGCTTGGATGTGCAGGCCTTGTGCTCCTTGCATCCCCCTCTGCATTTTTGACACAGCGAATAGTTGATCAAATAAGAGGAATCAACCTTGCTGTTGTACCGGAGGAAGGATACTTACAAGGTTATACGGGTGTGCAGGATGTGTACCAGATCCCGTAGCGCCGTCATGCTTCGCTAAAAAATGGATTTGCTTGTTTCGGATGATATCTCCAAAAGAAATACGAGTTAAAGTCAAAGTTGCATAGGTGTGTAAGCTAAGAGAGTAGTGAAAGGATATGCAATCATCGTCGGAACAGTGCACAAGGGAGTGATGTGTGGATACCTAGTTCAGGCCGGAGTTTGGGCATGCTCGCCTAGCTAGAGTGCGGGGTCACTTCAGAGCCGTTGAGGGTGATGCGCTGGCGTTGGCTGGCCGCGCAGGGATGCAGATCTTGAGTGGCAGTGGAGCACTATGATGCGGTGGACGAGACCGTTGGTGAAGCCCCGACGGTCTCGGGGGGCGGAGGTGCGACGATGTGCTCGATGAAGTAGACCCGGTGAGCTGGAAGATGGCATCGGTGAATCGCACCTGATGCGGTGGAAGTCGGTGTCTGTGAGGCACGTCGGTTGCGGCGGCCGACATTGTCGGTGGACCACCTGGTGCGATGGACGAGGGCGTAGATGAGGTATCTCCGGTGCGGTGGTGAAGCGTGACCGTCGTCTACGTTGTCGTCGTCCGGCACAGAGGTGGGGAAAGATATGAGACGAGGGGCGATTCGAACTTTGCTTGGGTTGGCGGCGAATTAGGGATTTGAGTAATCTGGGTGCGGAAGGGGACGGTGGAGAAGGGAGATTTTGCAGGGCTGGAATTGGGGCCACCAGATATTTCAATCCGAAACATGGAAGCGCGAACTTATTTTTTTGTCGTCCTTTTTCTGGGGGGGGGGAGGGGGAGGGAGGGAGGGTGGTGGGTGGGACGCAACTTCGGTGCCTTAAAGGCACCCGCCTTTGGGTCACTGACATGTGGGCCAGCCATCTCTTGGGCCCACATGTCATAGACACAAAGGTAGGTGCCTTAAGGCACCGAAGCATCGTCCGGGTGGGTGGCTGGGTGCTAAGCCACCGTACGACACACACGACCACCATGACACGACCCTAGTCTGCCTGGTGCGCCTACATTTGAGAGGAGATTTGAGAATGCAAACGAATCTTCTTTTATTTGCAAATGAATCTATATGTACTACCTTGCCTGTGTTTTCCTTGCAAATAATTAGTCATTCGAAACGAGATACTATAAATTAATTAAAGAGGAGTTATTTGAAAAAAACGAAATGGTATCCACGGTATCCACGCTAACGTGGATTAGAGTGAGTGTCACATAATTAGTTATTTGAATTAGAGTGTGTGTCACATAGTGATCTCCAATTCTAACGTGGATTTCGCATTTCACTGTATCCACGCTACTTTTTTAATACAAATTCATATGTATATTATCAACACCATGGTAGTGAGATTTTTTTTTTGATGGATTCAAACATATGACCTACAAAATAGCACAAGAAATCAATTCAATGTCAACTTTTTGAAACCTAGTATGGCACGAATTCGAAATAATTACCCATATGCATGGTCCTCAGTTCAAATCTTACAATGTACACAGAATTGAAACATCAATATTAAGTCTCGTACTATCTACATTCAAATGTTGTTTTAAGCCCCCC